>NW_028133001.1:0-225468 GCF_964374135.1 Grampus griseus | reverse complement strand
GCCTCTGCCGAGAAAGGTTTTGACGTGGGGATTGCTGGACGTGCGGAAGAGCGTTCCCCAGGCCGTGCCAAGTTTAGGCTTTGGTGATTCTGGATGTTCCCAAGGGTCCAGAATTGTCCCCGGGAAAGCTGTCCTTTTTCTCTTTCTCCGGCTGGAAGTAAACATCTGGCAACCGACTGCCGTAAGCAGGCGTCCTGGGGGAGCCCCCCCCCCCGGTTTCCTTTGGGACGCACATTGGTGTCTCACAGAAGAGCCCACATTCCCAATTGGGGGCACACCAGCGTGGAGTGTAAGGTTGTTTAGAACGGCGTACCTTGAGGCCGTGTGAAGGCCGTACAAACGAGAGCTTTCGAGCGAACAGGGCAGCGCTTCGCCATCGTCGTTGCACGTTCACGGAGCTTAATCAAACGAATGCATTTACTTCCTGTGGCTCAAACGCAAGAGAGGAGTTGGAAGGCATCCAGTGCCCTTTGACAGTTGTTACAACGAACGTGAGTGCACGGTGTCTCGTGAAATAAAGCCCTAGCACTGTTGAAGCCCTCCTTTAACGCATGCTTCTTCGCTCCTATGGCACTCTGACGGGGGAAATCTGGACTTTTGCTTGAGGCCGGGGTGGGGCGAGGGCACTCACAGTTCTTGTGCCGGCGAGCTCCCGAGCGCTCCTGCTGAAGCTCCCAGCAAGGAACTGAGAGCAGCAGGCCTCACACGCGTAAACTCAGACTTCTGCTGTCACGAGTAAACTCAGACTTCTTGTGGGAGGCCTTCCGGCAGCAAAGAGAAGGTGGGCGCGAGCAGTGTACTTCAGGCAGCTTAGGACCCGCCACTGTCTCGTTTACCACGGAGGGGAATAAGGTTTAGCCAGGGTCGCCCAGCTTCAAACCGGAGCTCCTATAGGGATCCTCAGCGGTTTCTGATTACCTCAAGGAAACACAACGGGAGGAACAGGGCCCTTCCGTGGAGGCCCGTTTGGGCACAGGGACCTCTGCGTGGGAGCTACTGGGTAAGTGTGGCAGTCCCTTAGGTAGGCCTCAGTGACCGAGGCTCTCTGGCTCACGCCTAGCTCTGTAAAGAAGTGTGGCAAACGTACGTACTGCTCCTCAGGCTGGGCGCACAGCCTAGCTTTCGCTTCTATGAGAGTGCTGTCCCGAGTCTCTTCCTGGAGCCAGTCGTCAGCACGGTGCCTTTTGGCACTGCAGTTCTCTTTCAGTCAAGGAGGCCGTTCGACTGGCAAAGGGAGTCTGCGCAGCACTGCTTTCGCGAGGCTCTTTGACGACTGGGGCACTCAAGCCAGGCAAGCCAGAGAGCAGTACGTTGCCCTTGCTCTGAATGTGAAGAGCTTCCTCCAGGGGCCTGTTTAGGCTAAGGTTCCTCTAGAAGCCAGGAGCCGCCGTTCCGGCACGGAGAGAAGTCACCCTGCGAAATTGGCGAACGAGCTCCTATCCTGTGTGCCCCCAGGAGCGTCGCAGAGTTAAGGCACTCCGTGGTGGAGTCTGGCCTCATGGAAACCACTGCACACCCAACTCCCCCGACGTGAAACGCTGGAACTTACCTTGAGGCCTGAGGTCACCTTTCGTTTGGCCGGAGCTGAACATGTAGTGCCGTGGGAGGAGTTTCTAGCAAGGTATTGCCAGCACGGTTTTCCGCTTTGAGAGAACACGCAGCCTCGGCCCACAACGACAATCCTGCCGTGCAGAGACGTCGGGCCGCTAGTGCTGTTCGGGCAGCTTTGAAGCCAAGCGCACGGCGCCTCCAAACGGGGAGAAAGCGTACTCTCCCATCCGCGTCCCACTTTCAAGCTGAATGACGCAGCATGTTTCTCGGAAGGTTCTGCCGAGCTATCTAGTACAAGGGAGAGAGTGCCTGCCTCTGCCGAGAAAGGTTTTGACGTGGGGATTGCTGGACGTGCGGAAGAGCGTTCCCCAGGCCGTGCCAAGTTTAGGCTTTGGTGATTCTGGATGTTCCCAAGGGTCCAGAATTGTCCCCGGGAAAGCTGTCCTTTTTCTCTTTCTCCGGCTGGAAGTAAACATCTGGCAACCGACTGCCGTAAGCAGGCGTCCTGGGGGAGCCCCCCCCCCCCCGGTTTCCTTTGGGACGCACATTGGTGTCTCACAGAAGAGCCCACATTCCCAATTGGGGGCACACCAGCGTGGAGTGTAAGGTTGTTTAGAACGGCGTACCTTGAGGCCGTGTGAAGGCCGTACAAACGAGAGCTTTCGAGCGAACAGGGCAGCGCTTCGCCATCGTCGTTGCACGTTCACGGAGCTTAATCAAACGAATGCATTTACTTCCTGTGGCTCAAACGCAAGAGAGGAGTTGGAAGGCATCCAGTGCCCTTTGACAGTTGTTACAACGAACGTGAGTGCACGGTGTCTCGTGAAATAAAGCCCTAGCACTGTTGAAGCCCTCCTTTAACGCATGCTTCTTCGCTCCTATGGCACTCTGACGGGGGAAATCTGGACTTTTGCTTGAGGCCGGGTGGGGCGAGGGCACTCACAGTTCTTGTGCCGGCGAGCTCCCGAGCGCTCCTGCTGAAGCTCCCAGCAAGGAACTGAGAGCAGCAGGCCTCACACGCGTAAACTCAGACTTCTGCTGTCACGAGTAAACTCAGACTTCTTGTGGGAGGCCTTCCGGCAGCAAAGAGAAGGTGGGCGCGAGCAGTGTACTTCAGGCAGCTTAGGACCCGCCACTGTCTCGTTTACCACGGAGGGGAATAAGGTTTAGCCAGGGTCGCCCAGCTTCAAACCGGAGCTCCTATAGGGATCCTCAGCGGTTTCTGATTACCTCAAGGAAACACAACGGGAGGAACAGGGCCCTTCCGTGGAGGCCCGTTTGGGCACAGGGACCTCTGCGTGGGAGCTACTGGGTAAGTGTGGCAGTCCCTTAGGTAGGCCTCAGTGACCGAGGCTCTCTGGCTCACGCCTAGCTCTGTAAAGAAGTGTGGCAAACGTACGTACTGCTCCTCAGGCTGGGCGCACAGCCTAGCTTTCGCTTCTATGAGAGTGCTGTCCCGAGTCTCTTCCTGGAGCCAGTCGTCAGCACGGTGCCTTTTGGCACTGCAGTTCTCTTTCAGTCAAGGAGGCCGTTCGACTGGCAAAGGGAGTCTGCGCAGCACTGCTTTCGCGAGGCTCTTTGACGACTGGGGCACTCAAGCCAGGCAAGCCAGAGAGCAGTACGTTGCCCTTGCTCTGAATGTGAAGAGCTTCCTCCAGGGGCCTGTTTAGGCTAAGGTTCCTCTAGAAGCCAGGAGCCGCCGTTCCGGCACGGAGAGAAGTCACCCTGCGAAATTGGCGAACGAGCTCCTATCCTGTGTGCCCCCAGGAGCGTCGCAGAGTTAAGGCACTCCGTGGTGGAGTCTGGCCTCATGGAAACCACTGCACACCCAACTCCCCCGACGTGAAACGCTGGAACTTACCTTGAGGCCTGAGGTCACCTTTCGTTTGGCCGGAGCTGAACATGTAGTGCCGTGGGAGGAGTTTCTAGCAAGGTATTGCCAGCACGGTTTTCCGCTTTGAGAGAACACGCAGCCTCGGCCCACAACGACAATCCTGCCGTGCAGAGACGTCGGGCCGCTAGTGCTGTTCGGGCAGCTTTGAAGCCAAGCGCACGGCGCCTCCAAACGGGGAGAAAGCGTACTCTCCCATCCGCGTCCCACTTTCAAGCTGAATGACGCAGCATGTTTCTCGGAAGGTTCTGCCGAGCTATCTAGTACAAGGGAGAGAGTGCCTGCCTCTGCCGAGAAAGGTTTTGACGTGGGGATTGCTGGACGTGCGGAAGAGCGTTCCCCAGGCCGTGCCAAGTTTAGGCTTTGGTGATTCTGGATGTTCCCAAGGGTCCAGAATTGTCCCCGGGAAAGCTGTCCTTTTTCTCTTTCTCCGGCTGGAAGTAAACATCTGGCAACCGACTGCCGTAAGCAGGCGTCCTGGGGGAGCCCCCCCCCCCCCCCGGTTTCCTTTGGGACGCACATTGGTGTCTCACAGAAGAGCCCACATTCCCAATTGGGGGCACACCAGCGTGGAGTGTAAGGTTGTTTAGAACGGCGTACCTTGAGGCCGTGTGAAGGCCGTACAAACGAGAGCTTTCGAGCGAACAGGGCAGCGCTTCGCCATCGTCGTTGCACGTTCACGGAGCTTAATCAAACGAATGCATTTACTTCCTGTGGCTCAAACGCAAGAGAGGAGTTGGAAGGCATCCAGTGCCCTTTGACAGTTGTTACAACGAACGTGAGTGCACGGTGTCTCGTGAAATAAAGCCCTAGCACTGTTGAAGCCCTCCTTTAACGCATGCTTCTTCGCTCCTATGGCACTCTGACGGGGGAAATCTGGACTTTTGCTTGAGGCCGGGGTGGGGCGAGGGCACTCACAGTTCTTGTGCCGGCGAGCTCCCGAGCGCTCCTGCTGAAGCTCCCAGCAAGGAACTGAGAGCAGCAGGCCTCACACGCGTAAACTCAGACTTCTGCTGTCACGAGTAAACTCAGACTTCTTGTGGGAGGCCTTCCGGCAGCAAAGAGAAGGTGGGCGCGAGCAGTGTACTTCAGGCAGCTTAGGACCCGCCACTGTCTCGTTACCACGGAGGGGAATAAGGTTTAGCCAGGGTCGCCCAGCTTCAACCGGAGCTCCTATAGGGATCCTCAGCGGTTTCTGATTACCTCAAGGAAACACAACGGGAGGAACAGGGCCCTTCCGTGGAGGCCCGTTTGGGCACAGGGACCTCTGCGTGGGAGCTACTGGGTAAGTGTGGCAGTCCCTTAGGTAGGCCTCAGTGACCGAGGCTCTCTGGCTCACGCCTAGCTCTGTAAAGAAGTGTGGCAAACGTACGTACTGCTCCTCAGGCTGGGCGCACAGCCTAGCTTTCGCTTCTATGAGAGTGCTGTCCCGAGTCTCTTCCTGGAGCCAGTCGTCAGCACGGTGCCTTTTGGCACTGCAGTTCTCTTTCAGTCAAGGAGGCCGTTCGACTGGCAAAGGGAGTCTGCGCAGCACTGCTTTCGCGAGGCTCTTTGACGACTGGGGCACTCAAGCCAGGCAAGCCAGAGAGCAGTACGTTGCCCTTGCTCTGAATGTGAAGAGCTTCCTCCAGGGGCCTGTTTAGGCTAAGGTTCCTCTAGAAGCCAGGAGCCGCCGTTCCGGCACGGAGAGAAGTCACCCTGCGAAATTGGCGAACGAGCTCCTATCCTGTGTGCCCCCAGGAGCGTCGCAGAGTTAAGGCACTCCGTGGTGGAGTCTGGCCTCATGGAAACCACTGCACACCCAACTCCCCCGACGTGAAACGCTGGAACTTACCTTGAGGCCTGAGGTCACCTTTCGTTTGGCCGGAGCTGAACATGTAGTGCCGTGGGAGGAGTTTCTAGCAAGGTATTGCCAGCACGGTTTTCCGCTTTGAGAGAACACGCAGCCTCGGCCCACAACGACAATCCTGCCGTGCAGAGACGTCGGGCCGCTAGTGCTGTTCGGGCAGCTTTGAAGCCAAGCGCACGGCGCCTCCAAACGGGGAGAAAGCGTACTCTCCCATCCGCGTCCCACTTTCAAGCTGAATGACGCAGCATGTTTCTCGGAAGGTTCTGCCGAGCTATCTAGTACAAGGGAGAGAGTGCCTGCCTCTGCCGAGAAAGGTTTTGACGTGGGGATTGCTGGACGTGCGGAAGAGCGTTCCCCAGGCCGTGCCAAGTTTAGGCTTTGGTGATTCTGGATGTTCCCAAGGGTCCAGAATTGTCCCCGGGAAAGCTGTCCTTTTTCTCTTTCTCCGGCTGGAAGTAAACATCTGGCAACCGACTGCCGTAAGCAGGCGTCCTGGGGGAGCCCCCCCCCCCCCGGTTTCCTTTGGGACGCACATTGGTGTCTCACAGAAGAGCCCACATTCCCAATTGGGGGCACACCAGCGTGGAGTGTAAGGTTGTTTAGAACGGCGTACCTTGAGGCCGTGTGAAGGCCGTACAAACGAGAGCTTTCGAGCGAACAGGGCAGCGCTTCGCCATCGTCGTTGCACGTTCACGGAGCTTAATCAAACGAATGCATTTACTTCCTGTGGCTCAAACGCAAGAGAGGAGTTGGAAGGCATCCAGTGCCCTTTGACAGTTGTTACAACGAACGTGAGTGCACGGTGTCTCGTGAAATAAAGCCCTAGCACTGTTGAAGCCCTCCTTTAACGCATGCTTCTTCGCTCCTATGGCACTCTGACGGGGGAAATCTGGACTTTTGCTTGAGGCCGGGGTGGGGCGAGGGCACTCACAGTTCTTGTGCCGGCGAGCTCCCGAGCGCTCCTGCTGAAGCTCCCAGCAAGGAACTGAGAGCAGCAGGCCTCACACGCGTAAACTCAGACTTCTGCTGTCACGAGTAAACTCAGACTTCTTGTGGGAGGCCTTCCGGCAGCAAAGAGAAGGTGGGCGCGAGCAGTGTACTTCAGGCAGCTTAGGACCCGCCACTGTCTCGTTTACCACGGAGGGGAATAAGGTTTAGCCAGGGTCGCCCAGCTTCAAACCGGAGCTCCTATAGGGATCCTCAGCGGTTTCTGATTACCTCAAGGAAACACAACGGGAGGAACAGGGCCCTTCCGTGGAGGCCCGTTTGGGCACAGGGACCTCTGCGTGGGAGCTACTGGGTAAGTGTGGCAGTCCCTTAGGTAGGCCTCAGTGACCGAGGCTCTCTGGCTCACGCCTAGCTCTGTAAAGAAGTGTGGCAAACGTACGTACTGCTCCTCAGGCTGGGCGCACAGCCTAGCTTTCGCTTCTATGAGAGTGCTGTCCCGAGTCTCTTCCTGGAGCCAGTCGTCAGCACGGTGCCTTTTGGCACTGCAGTTCTCTTTCAGTCAAGGAGGCCGTTCGACTGGCAAAGGGAGTCTGCGCAGCACTGCTTTCGCGAGGCTCTTTGACGACTGGGGCACTCAAGCCAGGCAAGCCAGAGAGCAGTACGTTGCCCTTGCTCTGAATGTGAAGAGCTTCCTCCAGGGGCCTGTTTAGGCTAAGGTTCCTCTAGAAGCCAGGAGCCGCCGTTCCGGCACGGAGAGAAGTCACCCTGCGAAATTGGCGAACGAGCTCCTATCCTGTGTGCCCCCAGGAGCGTCGCAGAGTTAAGGCACTCCGTGGTGGAGTCTGGCCTCATGGAAACCACTGCACACCCAACTCCCCCGACGTGAAACGCTGGAACTTACCTTGAGGCCTGAGGTCACCTTTCGTTTGGCCGGAGCTGAACATGTAGTGCCGTGGGAGGAGTTTCTAGCAAGGTATTGCCAGCACGGTTTTCCGCTTTGAGAGAACACGCAGCCTCGGCCCACAACGACAATCCTGCCGTGCAGAGACGTCGGGCCGCTAGTGCTGTTCGGGCAGCTTTGAAGCCAAGCGCACGGCGCCTCCAAACGGGGAGAAAGCGTACTCTCCCATCCGCGTCCCACTTTCAAGCTGAATGACGCAGCATGTTTCTCGGAAGGTTCTGCCGAGCTATCTAGTACAAGGGAGAGAGTGCCTGCCTCTGCCGAGAAAGGTTTTGACGTGGGGATTGCTGGACGTGCGGAAGAGCGTTCCCCAGGCCGTGCCAAGTTTAGGCTTTGGTGATTCTGGATGTTCCCAAGGGTCCAGAATTGTCCCCGGGAAAGCTGTCCTTTTTCTCTTTCTCCGGCTGGAAGTAAACATCTGGCAACCGACTGCCGTAAGCAGGCGTCCTGGGGGAGCCCCCCCCCCCCCCGGTTTCCTTTGGGACGCACATTGGTGTCTCACAGAAGAGCCCACATTCCCAATTGGGGGCACACCAGCGTGGAGTGTAAGGTTGTTTAGAACGGCGTACCTTGAGGCCGTGTGAAGGCCGTACAAACGAGAGCTTTCGAGCGAACAGGGCAGCGCTTCGCCATCGTCGTTGCACGTTCACGGAGCTTAATCAAACGAATGCATTTACTTCCTGTGGCTCAAACGCAAGAGAGGAGTTGGAAGGCATCCAGTGCCCTTTGACAGTTGTTACAACGAACGTGAGTGCACGGTGTCTCGTGAAATAAAGCCCTAGCACTGTTGAAGCCCTCCTTTAACGCATGCTTCTTCGCTCCTATGGCACTCTGACGGGGGAAATCTGGACTTTTGCTTGAGGCCGGGGTGGGGCGAGGGCACTCACAGTTCTTGTGCCGGCGAGCTCCCGAGCGCTCCTGCTGAAGCTCCCAGCAAGGAACTGAGAGCAGCAGGCCTCACACGCGTAAACTCAGACTTCTGCTGTCACGAGTAAACTCAGACTTCTTGTGGGAGGCCTTCCGGCAGCAAAGAGAAGGTGGGCGCGAGCAGTGTACTTCAGGCAGCTTAGGACCCGCCACTGTCTCGTTTACCACGGAGGGGAATAAGGTTTAGCCAGGGTCGCCCAGCTTCAAACCGGAGCTCCTATAGGGATCCTCAGCGGTTTCTGATTACCTCAAGGAAACACAACGGGAGGAACAGGGCCCTTCCGTGGAGGCCCGTTTGGGCACAGGGACCTCTGCGTGGGAGCTACTGGGTAAGTGTGGCAGTCCCTTAGGTAGGCCTCAGTGACCGAGGCTCTCTGGCTCACGCCTAGCTCTGTAAAGAAGTGTGGCAAACGTACGTACTGCTCCTCAGGCTGGGCGCACAGCCTAGCTTTCGCTTCTATGAGAGTGCTGTCCCGAGTCTCTTCCTGGAGCCAGTCGTCAGCACGGTGCCTTTTGGCACTGCAGTTCTCTTTCAGTCAAGGAGGCCGTTCGACTGGCAAAGGGAGTCTGCGCAGCACTGCTTTCGCGAGGCTCTTTGACGACTGGGGCACTCAAGCCAGGCAAGCCAGAGAGCAGTACGTTGCCCTTGCTCTGAATGTGAAGAGCTTCCTCCAGGGGCCTGTTTAGGCTAAGGTTCCTCTAGAAGCCAGGAGCCGCCGTTCCGGCACGGAGAGAAGTCACCCTGCGAAATTGGCGAACGAGCTCCTATCCTGTGTGCCCCCAGGAGCGTCGCAGAGTTAAGGCACTCCGTGGTGGAGTCTGGCCTCATGGAAACCACTGCACACCCAACTCCCCCGACGTGAAACGCTGGAACTTACCTTGAGGCCTGAGGTCACCTTTCGTTTGGCCGGAGCTGAACATGTAGTGCCGTGGGAGGAGTTTCTAGCAAGGTATTGCCAGCACGGTTTTCCGCTTTGAGAGAACACGCAGCCTCGGCCCACAACGACAATCCTGCCGTGCAGAGACGTCGGGCCGCTAGTGCTGTTCGGGCAGCTTTGAAGCCAAGCGCACGGCGCCTCCAAACGGGGAGAAAGCGTACTCTCCCATCCGCGTCCCACTTTCAAGCTGAATGACGCAGCATGTTTCTCGGAAGGTTCTGCCGAGCTATCTAGTACAAGGGAGAGAGTGCCTGCCTCTGCCGAGAAAGGTTTTGACGTGGGGATTGCTGGACGTGCGGAAGAGCGTTCCCCAGGCCGTGCCAAGTTTAGGCTTTGGTGATTCTGGATGTTCCCAAGGGTCCAGAATTGTCCCCGGGAAAGCTGTCCTTTTTCTCTTTCTCCGGCTGGAAGTAAACATCTGGCAACCGACTGCCGTAAGCAGGCGTCCTGGGGGAGCCCCCCCCCCCCCCGGTTTCCTTTGGGACGCACATTGGTGTCTCACAGAAGAGCCCACATTCCCAATTGGGGGCACACCAGCGTGGAGTGTAAGGTTGTTTAGAACGGCGTACCTTGAGGCCGTGTGAAGGCCGTACAAACGAGAGCTTTCGAGCGAACAGGGCAGCGCTTCGCCATCGTCGTTGCACGTTCACGGAGCTTAATCAAACGAATGCATTTACTTCCTGTGGCTCAAACGCAAGAGAGGAGTTGGAAGGCATCCAGTGCCCTTTGACAGTTGTTACAACGAACGTGAGTGCACGGTGTCTCGTGAAATAAAGCCCTAGCACTGTTGAAGCCCTCCTTTAACGCATGCTTCTTCGCTCCTATGGCACTCTGACGGGGGAAATCTGGACTTTTGCTTGAGGCCGGGGTGGGGCGAGGGCACTCACAGTTCTTGTGCCGGCGAGCTCCCGAGCGCTCCTGCTGAAGCTCCCAGCAAGGAACTGAGAGCAGCAGGCCTCACACGCGTAAACTCAGACTTCTGCTGTCACGAGTAAACTCAGACTTCTTGTGGGAGGCCTTCCGGCAGCAAAGAGAAGGTGGGCGCGAGCAGTGTACTTCAGGCAGCTTAGGACCCGCCACTGTCTCGTTTACCACGGAGGGGAATAAGGTTTAGCCAGGGTCGCCCAGCTTCAAACCGGAGCTCCTATAGGGATCCTCAGCGGTTTCTGATTACCTCAAGGAAACACAACGGGAGGAACAGGGCCCTTCCGTGGAGGCCCGTTTGGGCACAGGGACCTCTGCGTGGGAGCTACTGGGTAAGTGTGGCAGTCCCTTAGGTAGGCCTCAGTGACCGAGGCTCTCTGGCTCACGCCTAGCTCTGTAAAGAAGTGTGGCAAACGTACGTACTGCTCCTCAGGCTGGGCGCACAGCCTAGCTTTCGCTTCTATGAGAGTGCTGTCCCGAGTCTCTTCCTGGAGCCAGTCGTCAGCACGGTGCCTTTTGGCACTGCAGTTCTCTTTCAGTCAAGGAGGCCGTTCGACTGGCAAAGGGAGTCTGCGCAGCACTGCTTTCGCGAGGCTCTTTGACGACTGGGGCACTCAAGCCAGGCAAGCCAGAGAGCAGTACGTTGCCCTTGCTCTGAATGTGAAGAGCTTCCTCCAGGGGCCTGTTTAGGCTAAGGTTCCTCTAGAAGCCAGGAGCCGCCGTTCCGGCACGGAGAGAAGTCACCCTGCGAAATTGGCGAACGAGCTCCTATCCTGTGTGCCCCCAGGAGCGTCGCAGAGTTAAGGCACTCCGTGGTGGAGTCTGGCCTCATGGAAACCACTGCACACCCAACTCCCCCGACGTGAAACGCTGGAACTTACCTTGAGGCCTGAGGTCACCTTTCGTTTGGCCGGAGCTGAACATGTAGTGCCGTGGGAGGAGTTTCTAGCAAGGTATTGCCAGCACGGTTTTCCGCTTTGAGAGAACACGCAGCCTCGGCCCACAACGACAATCCTGCCGTGCAGAGACGTCGGGCCGCTAGTGCTGTTCGGGCAGCTTTGAAGCCAAGCGCACGGCGCCTCCAAACGGGGAGAAAGCGTACTCTCCCATCCGCGTCCCACTTTCAAGCTGAATGACGCAGCATGTTTCTCGGAAGGTTCTGCCGAGCTATCTAGTACAAGGGAGAGAGTGCCTGCCTCTGCCGAGAAAGGTTTTGACGTGGGGATTGCTGGACGTGCGGAAGAGCGTTCCCCAGGCCGTGCCAAGTTTAGGCTTTGGTGATTCTGGATGTTCCCAAGGGTCCAGAATTGTCCCCGGGAAAGCTGTCCTTTTTCTCTTTCTCCGGCTGGAAGTAAACATCTGGCAACCGACTGCCGTAAGCAGGCGTCCTGGGGGAGCCCCCCCCCCCGGTTTCCTTTGGGACGCACATTGGTGTCTCACAGAAGAGCCCACATTCCCAATTGGGGGCACACCAGCGTGGAGTGTAAGGTTGTTTAGAACGGCGTACCTTGAGGCCGTGTGAAGGCCGTACAAACGAGAGCTTTCGAGCGAACAGGGCAGCGCTTCGCCATCGTCGTTGCACGTTCACGGAGCTTAATCAAACGAATGCATTTACTTCCTGTGGCTCAAACGCAAGAGAGGAGTTGGAAGGCATCCAGTGCCCTTTGACAGTTGTTACAACGAACGTGAGTGCACGGTGTCTCGTGAAATAAAGCCCTAGCACTGTTGAAGCCCTCCTTTAACGCATGCTTCTTCGCTCCTATGGCACTCTGACGGGGGAAATCTGGACTTTTGCTTGAGGCCGGGGTGGGGCGAGGGCACTCACAGTTCTTGTGCCGGCGAGCTCCCGAGCGCTCCTGCTGAAGCTCCCAGCAAGGAACTGAGAGCAGCAGGCCTCACACGCGTAAACTCAGACTTCTGCTGTCACGAGTAAACTCAGACTTCTTGTGGGAGGCCTTCCGGCAGCAAAGAGAAGGTGGGCGCGAGCAGTGTACTTCAGGCAGCTTAGGACCCGCCACTGTCTCGTTTACCACGGAGGGGAATAAGGTTTAGCCAGGGTCGCCCAGCTTCAAACCGGAGCTCCTATAGGGATCCTCAGCGGTTTCTGATTACCTCAAGGAAACACAACGGGAGGAACAGGGCCCTTCCGTGGAGGCCCGTTTGGGCACAGGGACCTCTGCGTGGGAGCTACTGGGTAAGTGTGGCAGTCCCTTAGGTAGGCCTCAGTGACCGAGGCTCTCTGGCTCACGCCTAGCTCTGTAAAGAAGTGTGGCAAACGTACGTACTGCTCCTCAGGCTGGGCGCACAGCCTAGCTTTCGCTTCTATGAGAGTGCTGTCCCGAGTCTCTTCCTGGAGCCAGTCGTCAGCACGGTGCCTTTTGGCACTGCAGTTCTCTTTCAGTCAAGGAGGCCGTTCGACTGGCAAAGGGAGTCTGCGCAGCACTGCTTTCGCGAGGCTCTTTGACGACTGGGGCACTCAAGCCAGGCAAGCCAGAGAGCAGTACGTTGCCCTTGCTCTGAATGTGAAGAGCTTCCTCCAGGGGCCTGTTTAGGCTAAGGTTCCTCTAGAAGCCAGGAGCCGCCGTTCCGGCACGGAGAGAAGTCACCCTGCGAAATTGGCGAACGAGCTCCTATCCTGTGTGCCCCCAGGAGCGTCGCAGAGTTAAGGCACTCCGTGGTGGAGTCTGGTCTCATGGAAACCACTGCACACCCAACTCCCCCGACGTGAAACGCTGGAACTTACCTTGAGGCCTGAGGTCACCTTTCGTTTGGCCGGAGCTGAACATGTAGTGCCGTGGGAGGAGTTTCTAGCAAGGTATTGCCAGCACGGTTTTCCGCTTTGAGAGAACACGCAGCCTCGGCCCACAACGACAATCCTGCCGTGCAGAGACGTCGGGCCGCTAGTGCTGTTCGGGCAGCTTTGAAGCCAAGCGCACGGCGCCTCCAAACGGGGAGAAAGCGTACTCTCCCATCCGCGTCCCACTTTCAAGCTGAATGACGCAGCATGTTTCTCGGAAGGTTCTGCCGAGCTATCTAGTACAAGGGAGAGAGTGCCTGCCTCTGCCGAGAAAGGTTTTGACGTGGGGATTGCTGGACGTGCGGAAGAGCGTTCCCCAGGCCGTGCCAAGTTTAGGCTTTGGTGATTCTGGATGTTCCCAAGGGTCCAGAATTGTCCCCGGGAAAGCTGTCCTTTTTCTCTTTCTCCGGCTGGAAGTAAACATCTGGCAACCGACTGCCGTAAGCAGGCGTCCTGGGGGAGCCCCCCCCCCCCGGTTTCCTTTGGGACGCACATTGGTGTCTCACAGAAGAGCCCACATTCCCAATTGGGGGCACACCAGCGTGGAGTGTAAGGTTGTTTAGAACGGCGTACCTTGAGGCCGTGTGAAGGCCGTACAAACGAGAGCTTTCGAGCGAACAGGGCAGCGCTTCGCCATCGTCGTTGCACGTTCACGGAGCTTAATCAAACGAATGCATTTACTTCCTGTGGCTCAAACGCAAGAGAGGAGTTGGAAGGCATCCAGTGCCCTTTGACAGTTGTTACAACGAACGTGAGTGCACGGTGTCTCGTGAAATAAAGCCCTAGCACTGTTGAAGCCCTCCTTTAACGCATGCTTCTTCGCTCCTATGGCACTCTGACGGGGGAAATCTGGACTTTTGCTTGAGGCCGGGGTGGGGCGAGGGCACTCACAGTTCTTGTGCCGGCGAGCTCCCGAGCGCTCCTGCTGAAGCTCCCAGCAAGGAACTGAGAGCAGCAGGCCTCACACGCGTAAACTCAGACTTCTGCTGTCACGAGTAAACTCAGACTTCTTGTGGGAGGCCTTCCGGCAGCAAAGAGAAGGTGGGCGCGAGCAGTGTACTTCAGGCAGCTTAGGACCCGCCACTGTCTCGTTTACCACGGAGGGGAATAAGGTTTAGCCAGGGTCGCCCAGCTTCAAACCGGAGCTCCTATAGGGATCCTCAGCGGTTTCTGATTACCTCAAGGAAACACAACGGGAGGAACAGGGCCCTTCCGTGGAGGCCCGTTTGGGCACAGGGACCTCTGCGTGGGAGCTACTGGGTAAGTGTGGCAGTCCCTTAGGTAGGCCTCAGTGACCGAGGCTCTCTGGCTCACGCCTAGCTCTGTAAAGAAGTGTGGCAAACGTACGTACTGCTCCTCAGGCTGGGCGCACAGCCTAGCTTTCGCTTCTATGAGAGTGCTGTCCCGAGTCTCTTCCTGGAGCCAGTCGTCAGCACGGTGCCTTTTGGCACTGCAGTTCTCTTTCAGTCAAGGAGGCCGTTCGACTGGCAAAGGGAGTCTGCGCAGCACTGCTTTCGCGAGGCTCTTTGACGACTGGGGCACTCAAGCCAGGCAAGCCAGAGAGCAGTACGTTGCCCTTGCTCTGAATGTGAAGAGCTTCCTCCAGGGGCCTGTTTAGGCTAAGGTTCCTCTAGAAGCCAGGAGCCGCCGTTCCGGCACGGAGAGAAGTCACCCTGCGAAATTGGCGAACGAGCTCCTATCCTGTGTGCCCCCAGGAGCGTCGCAGAGTTAAGGCACTCCGTGGTGGAGTCTGGCCTCATGGAAACCACTGCACACCCAACTCCCCCGACGTGAAACGCTGGAACTTACCTTGAGGCCTGAGGTCACCTTTCGTTTGGCCGGAGCTGAACATGTAGTGCCGTGGGAGGAGTTTCTAGCAAGGTATTGCCAGCACGGTTTTCCGCTTTGAGAGAACACGCAGCCTCGGCCCACAACGACAATCCTGCCGTGCAGAGACGTCGGGCCGCTAGTGCTGTTCGGGCAGCTTTGAAGCCAAGCGCACGGCGCCTCCAAACGGGGAGAAAGCGTACTCTCCCATCCGCGTCCCACTTTCAAGCTGAATGACGCAGCATGTTTCTCGGAAGGTTCTGCCGAGCTATCTAGTACAAGGGAGAGAGTGCCTGCCTCTGCCGAGAAAGGTTTTGACGTGGGGATTGCTGGACGTGCGGAAGAGCGTTCCCCAGGCCGTGCCAAGTTTAGGCTTTGGTGATTCTGGATGTTCCCAAGGGTCCAGAATTGTCCCCGGGAAAGCTGTCCTTTTTCTCTTTCTCCGGCTGGAAGTAAACATCTGGCAACCGACTGCCGTAAGCAGGCGTCCTGGGGGAGCCCCCCCCCCCCCGGTTTCCTTTGGGACGCACATTGGTGTCTCACAGAAGAGCCCACATTCCCAATTGGGGGCACACCAGCGTGGAGTGTAAGGTTGTTTAGAACGGCGTACCTTGAGGCCGTGTGAAGGCCGTACAAACGAGAGCTTTCGAGCGAACAGGGCAGCGCTTCGCCATCGTCGTTGCACGTTCACGGAGCTTAATCAAACGAATGCATTTACTTCCTGTGGCTCAAACGCAAGAGAGGAGTTGGAAGGCATCCAGTGCCCTTTGACAGTTGTTACAACGAACGTGAGTGCACGGTGTCTCGTGAAATAAAGCCCTAGCACTGTTGAAGCCCTCCTTTAACGCATGCTTCTTCGCTCCTATGGCACTCTGACGGGGGAAATCTGGACTTTTGCTTGAGGCCGGGGTGGGGCGAGGGCACTCACAGTTCTTGTGCCGGCGAGCTCCCGAGCGCTCCTGCTGAAGCTCCCAGCAAGGAACTGAGAGCAGCAGGCCTCACACGCGTAAACTCAGACTTCTGCTGTCACGAGTAAACTCAGACTTCTTGTGGGAGGCCTTCCGGCAGCAAAGAGAAGGTGGGCGCGAGCAGTGTACTTCAGGCAGCTTAGGACCCGCCACTGTCTCGTTTACCACGGAGGGGAATAAGGTTTAGCCAGGGTCGCCCAGCTTCAAACCGGAGCTCCTATAGGGATCCTCAGCGGTTTCTGATTACCTCAAGGAAACACAACGGGAGGAACAGGGCCCTTCCGTGGAGGCCCGTTTGGGCACAGGGACCTCTGCGTGGGAGCTACTGGGTAAGTGTGGCAGTCCCTTAGGTAGGCCTCAGTGACCGAGGCTCTCTGGCTCACGCCTAGCTCTGTAAAGAAGTGTGGCAAACGTACGTACTGCTCCTCAGGCTGGGCGCACAGCCTAGCTTTCGCTTCTATGAGAGTGCTGTCCCGAGTCTCTTCCTGGAGCCAGTCGTCAGCACGGTGCCTTTTGGCACTGCAGTTCTCTTTCAGTCAAGGAGGCCGTTCGACTGGCAAAGGGAGTCTGCGCAGCACTGCTTTCGCGAGGCTCTTTGACGACTGGGGCACTCAAGCCAGGCAAGCCAGAGAGCAGTACGTTGCCCTTGCTCTGAATGTGAAGAGCTTCCTCCAGGGGCCTGTTTAGGCTAAGGTTCCTCTAGAAGCCAGGAGCCGCCGTTCCGGCACGGAGAGAAGTCACCCTGCGAAATTGGCGAACGAGCTCCTATCCTGTGTGCCCCCAGGAGCGTCGCAGAGTTAAGGCACTCCGTGGTGGAGTCTGGCCTCATGGAAACCACTGCACACCCAACTCCCCCGACGTGAAACGCTGGAACTTACCTTGAGGCCTGAGGTCACCTTTCGTTTGGCCGGAGCTGAACATGTAGTGCCGTGGGAGGAGTTTCTAGCAAGGTATTGCCAGCACGGTTTTCCGCTTTGAGAGAACACGCAGCCTCGGCCCACAACGACAATCCTGCCGTGCAGAGACGTCGGGCCGCTAGTGCTGTTCGGGCAGCTTTGAAGCCAAGCGCACGGCGCCTCCAAACGGGGAGAAAGCGTACTCTCCCATCCGCGTCCCACTTTCAAGCTGAATGACGCAGCATGTTTCTCGCAAGGTTCTGCCGAGCTATCTAGTACAAGGGAGAGAGTGCCTGCCTCTGCCGAGAAAGGTTTTGACGTGGGGATTGCTGGACGTGCGGAAGAGCGTTCCCCAGGCCGTGCCAAGTTTAGGCTTTGGTGATTCTGGATGTTCCCAAGGGTCCAGAATTGTCCCCGGGAAAGCTGTCCTTTTTCTCTTTCTCCGGCTGGAAGTAAACATCTGGCAACCGACTGCCGTAAGCAGGCGTCCTGGGGGAGCCCCCCCCCCCCCCGGTTTCCTTTGGGACGCACATTGGTGTCTCACAGAAGAGCCCACATTCCCAATTGGGGGCACACCAGCGTGGAGTGTAAGGTTGTTTAGAACGGCGTACCTTGAGGCCGTGTGAAGGCCGTACAAACGAGAGCTTTCGAGCGAACAGGGCAGCGCTTCGCCATCGTCGTTGCACGTTCACGGAGCTTAATCAAACGAATGCATTTACTTCCTGTGGCTCAAACGCAAGAGAGGAGTTGGAAGGCATCCAGTGCCCTTTGACAGTTGTTACAACGAACGTGAGTGCACGGTGTCTCGTGAAATAAAGCCCTAGCACTGTTGAAGCCCTCCTTTAACGCATGCTTCTTCGCTCCTATGGCACTCTGACGGGGGAAATCTGGACTTTTGCTTGAGGCCGGGGTGGGGCGAGGGCACTCACAGTTCTTGTGCCGGCGAGCTCCCGAGCGCTCCTGCTGAAGCTCCCAGCAAGGAACTGAGAGCAGCAGGCCTCACACGCGTAAACTCAGACTTCTGCTGTCACGAGTAAACTCAGACTTCTTGTGGGAGGCCTTCCGGCAGCAAAGAGAAGGTGGGCGCGAGCAGTGTACTTCAGGCAGCTTAGGACCCGCCACTGTCTCGTTTACCACGGAGGGGAATAAGGTTTAGCCAGGGTCGCCCAGCTTCAAACCGGAGCTCCTATAGGGATCCTCAGCGGTTTCTGATTACCTCAAGGAAACACAACGGGAGGAACAGGGCCCTTCCGTGGAGGCCCGTTTGGGCACAGGGACCTCTGCGTGGGAGCTACTGGGTAAGTGTGGCAGTCCCTTAGGTAGGCCTCAGTGACCGAGGCTCTCTGGCTCACGCCTAGCTCTGTAAAGAAGTGTGGCAAACGTACGTACTGCTCCTCAGGCTGGGCGCACTGCCTAGCTTTCGCTTCTATGAGAGTGCTGTCCCGAGTCTCTTCCTGGAGCCAGTCGTCAGCACGGTGCCTTTTGGCACTGCAGTTCTCTTTCAGTCAAGGAGGCCGTTCGACTGGCAAAGGGAGTCTGCGCAGCACTGCTTTCGCGAGGCTCTTTGACGACTGGGGCACTCAAGCCAGGCAAGCCAGAGAGCAGTACGTTGCCCTTGCTCTGAATGTGAAGAGCTTCCTCCAGGGGCCTGTTTAGGCTAAGGTTCCTCTAGAAGCCAGGAGCCGCCGTTCCGGCACGGAGAGAAGTCACCCTGCGAAATTGGCGAACGAGCTCCTATCCTGTGTGCCCCCAGGAGCGTCGCAGAGTTAAGGCACTCCGTGGTGGAGTCTGGCCTCATGGAAACCACTGCACACCCAACTCCCCCGACGTGAAACGCTGGAACTTACCTTGAGGCCTGAGGTCACCTTTCGTTTGGCCGGAGCTGAACATGTAGTGCCGTGGGAGGAGTTTCTAGCAAGGTATTGCCAGCACGGTTTTCCGCTTTGAGAGAACACGCAGCCTCGGCCCACAACGACAATCCTGCCGTGCAGAGACGTCGGGCCGCTAGTGCTGTTCGGGCAGCTTTGAAGCCAAGCGCACGGCGCCTCCAAACGGGGAGAAAGCGTACTCTCCCATCCGCGTCCCACTTTCAAGCTGAATGACGCAGCATGTTTCTCGCAAGGTTCTGCCGAGCTATCTAGTACAAGGGAGAGAGTGCCTGCCTCTGCCGAGAAAGGTTTTGACGTGGGGATTGCTGGACGTGCGGAAGAGCGTTCCCCAGGCCGTGCCAAGTTTAGGCTTTGGTGATTCTGGATGTTCCCAAGGGTCCAGAATTGTCCCCGGGAAAGCTGTCCTTTTTCTCTTTCTCCGGCTGGAAGTAAACATCTGGCAACCGACTGCCGTAAGCAGGCGTCCTGGGGGAGCCCCCCCCCCCCCCGGTTTCCTTTGGGACGCACATTGGTGTCTCACAGAAGAGCCCACATTCCCAATTGGGGGCACACCAGCGTGGAGTGTAAGGTTGTTTAGAACGGCGTACCTTGAGGCCGTGTGAAGGCCGTACAAACGAGAGCTTTCGAGCGAACAGGGCAGCGCTTCGCCATCGTCGTTGCACGTTCACGGAGCTTAATCAAACGAATGCATTTACTTCCTGTGGCTCAAACGCAAGAGAGGAGTTGGAAGGCATCCAGTGCCCTTTGACAGTTGTTACAACGAACGTGAGTGCACGGTGTCTCGTGAAATAAAGCCCTAGCACTGTTGAAGCCCTCCTTTAACGCATGCTTCTTCGCTCCTATGGCACTCTGACGGGGGAAATCTGGACTTTTGCTTGAGGCCGGGGTGGGGCGAGGGCACTCACAGTTCTTGTGCCGGCGAGCTCCCGAGCGCTCCTGCTGAAGCTCCCAGCAAGGAACTGAGAGCAGCAGGCCTCACACGCGTAAACTCAGACTTCTGCTGTCACGAGTAAACTCAGACTTCTTGTGGGAGGCCTTCCGGCAGCAAAGAGAAGGTGGGCGCGAGCAGTGTACTTCAGGCAGCTTAGGACCCGCCACTGTCTCGTTTACCACGGAGGGGAATAAGGTTTAGCCAGGGTCGCCCAGCTTCAAACCGGAGCTCCTATAGGGATCCTCAGCGGTTTCTGATTACCTCAAGGAAACACAACGGGAGGAACAGGGCCCTTCCGTGGAGGCCCGTTTGGGCACAGGGACCTCTGCGTGGGAGCTACTGGGTAAGTGTGGCAGTCCCTTAGGTAGGCCTCAGTGACCGAGGCTCTCTGGCTCACGCCTAGCTCTGTAAAGAAGTGTGGCAAACGTACGTACTGCTCCTCAGGCTGGGCGCACTGCCTAGCTTTCGCTTCTATGAGAGTGCTGTCCCGAGTCTCTTCCTGGAGCCAGTCGTCAGCACGGTGCCTTTTGGCACTGCAGTTCTCTTTCAGTCAAGGAGGCCGTTCGACTGGCAAAGGGAGTCTGCGCAGCACTGCTTTCGCGAGGCTCTTTGACGACTGGGGCACTCAAGCCAGGCAAGCCAGAGAGCAGTACGTTGCCCTTGCTCTGAATGTGAAGAGCTTCCTCCAGGGGCCTGTTTAGGCTAAGGTTCCTCTAGAAGCCAGGAGCCGCCGTTCCGGCACGGAGAGAAGTCACCCTGCGAAATTGGCGAACGAGCTCCTATCCTGTGTGCCCCCAGGAGCGTCGCAGAGTTAAGGCACTCCGTGGTGGAGTCTGGCCTCATGGAAACCACTGCACACCCAACTCCCCCGACGTGAAACGCTGGAACTTACCTTGAGGCCTGAGGTCACCTTTCGTTTGGCCGGAGCTGAACATGTAGTGCCGTGGGAGGAGTTTCTAGCAAGGTATTGCCAGCACGGTTTTCCGCTTTGAGAGAACACGCAGCCTCGGCCCACAACGACAATCCTGCCGTGCAGAGACGTCGGGCCGCTAGTGCTGTTCGGGCAGCTTTGAAGCCAAGCGCACGGCGCCTCCAAACGGGGAGAAAGCGTACTCTCCCATCCGCGTCCCACTTTCAAGCTGAATGACGCAGCATGTTTCTCGGAAGGTTCTGCCGAGCTATCTAGTACAAGGGAGAGAGTGCCTGCCTCTGCCGAGAAAGGTTTTGACGTGGGGATTGCTGGACGTGCGGAAGAGCGTTCCCCAGGCCGTGCCAAGTTTAGGCTTTGGTGATTCTGGATGTTCCCAAGGGTCCAGAATTGTCCCCGGGAAAGCTGTCCTTTTTCTCTTTCTCCGGCTGGAAGTAAACATCTGGCAACCGACTGCCGTAAGCAGGCGTCCTGGGGGAGCCCCCCCCCCCCCCGGTTTCCTTTGGGACGCACATTGGTGTCTCACAGAAGAGCCCACATTCCCAATTGGGGGCACACCAGCGTGGAGTGTAAGGTTGTTTAGAACGGCGTACCTTGAGGCCGTGTGAAGGCCGTACAAACGAGAGCTTTCGAGCGAACAGGGCAGCGCTTCGCCATCGTCGTTGCACGTTCACGGAGCTTAATCAAACGAATGCATTTACTTCCTGTGGCTCAAACGCAAGAGAGGAGTTGGAAGGCATCCAGTGCCCTTTGACAGTTGTTACAACGAACGTGAGTGCACGGTGTCTCGTGAAATAAAGCCCTAGCACTGTTGAAGCCCTCCTTTAACGCATGCTTCTTCGCTCCTATGGCACTCTGACGGGGGAAATCTGGACTTTTGCTTGAGGCCGGGGTGGGGCGAGGGCACTCACAGTTCTTGTGCCGGCGAGCTCCCGAGCGCTCCTGCTGAAGCTCCCAGCAAGGAACTGAGAGCAGCAGGCCTCACACGCGTAAACTCAGACTTCTGCTGTCACGAGTAAACTCAGACTTCTTGTGGGAGGCCTTCCGGCAGCAAAGAGAAGGTGGGCGCGAGCAGTGTACTTCAGGCAGCTTAGGACCCGCCACTGTCTCGTTTACCACGGAGGGGAATAAGGTTTAGCCAGGGTCGCCCAGCTTCAAACCGGAGCTCCTATAGGGATCCTCAGCGGTTTCTGATTACCTCAAGGAAACACAACGGGAGGAACAGGGCCCTTCCGTGGAGGCCCGTTTGGGCACAGGGACCTCTGCGTGGGAGCTACTGGGTAAGTGTGGCAGTCCCTTAGGTAGGCCTCAGTGACCGAGGCTCTCTGGCTCACGCCTAGCTCTGTAAAGAAGTGTGGCAAACGTACGTACTGCTCCTCAGGCTGGGCGCACAGCCTAGCTTTCGCTTCTATGAGAGTGCTGTCCCGAGTCTCTTCCTGGAGCCAGTCGTCAGCACGGTGCCTTTTGGCACTGCAGTTCTCTTTCAGTCAAGGAGGCCGTTCGACTGGCAAAGGGAGTCTGCGCAGCACTGCTTTCGCGAGGCTCTTTGACGACTGGGGCACTCAAGCCAGGCAAGCCAGAGAGCAGTACGTTGCCCTTGCTCTGAATGTGAAGAGCTTCCTCCAGGGGCCTGTTTAGGCTAAGGTTCCTCTAGAAGCCAGGAGCCGCCGTTCCGGCACGGAGAGAAGTCACCCTGCGAAATTGGCGAACGAGCTCCTATCCTGTGTGCCCCCAGGAGCGTCGCAGAGTTAAGGCACTCCGTGGTGGAGTCTGGCCTCATGGAAACCACTGCACACCCAACTCCCCCGACGTGAAACGCTGGAACTTACCTTGAGGCCTGAGGTCACCTTTCGTTTGGCCGGAGCTGAACATGTAGTGCCGTGGGAGGAGTTTCTAGCAAGGTATTGCCAGCACGGTTTTCCGCTTTGAGAGAACACGCAGCCTCGGCCCACAACGACAATCCTGCCGTGCAGAGACGTCGGGCCGCTAGTGCTGTTCGGGCAGCTTTGAAGCCAAGCGCACGGCGCCTCCAAACGGGGAGAAAGCGTACTCTCCCATCCGCGTCCCACTTTCAAGCTGAATGACGCAGCATGTTTCTCGGAAGGTTCTGCCGAGCTATCTAGTACAAGGGAGAGAGTGCCTGCCTCTGCCGAGAAAGGTTTTGACGTGGGGATTGCTGGACGTGCGGAAGAGCGTTCCCCAGGCCGTGCCAAGTTTAGGCTTTGGTGATTCTGGATGTTCCCAAGGGTCCAGAATTGTCCCCGGGAAAGCTGTCCTTTTTCTCTTTCTCCGGCTGGAAGTAAACATCTGGCAACCGACTGCCGTAAGCAGGCGTCCTGGGGGAGCCCCCCCCCCCCCGGTTTCCTTTGGGACGCACATTGGTGTCTCACAGAAGAGCCCACATTCCCAATTGGGGGCACACCAGCGTGGAGTGTAAGGTTGTTTAGAACGGCGTACCTTGAGGCCGTGTGAAGGCCGTACAAACGAGAGCTTTCGAGCGAACAGGGCAGCGCTTCGCCATCGTCGTTGCACGTTCACGGAGCTTAATCAAACGAATGCATTTACTTCCTGTGGCTCAAACGCAAGAGAGGAGTTGGAAGGCATCCAGTGCCCTTTGACAGTTGTTACAACGAACGTGAGTGCACGGTGTCTCGTGAAATAAAGCCCTAGCACTGTTGAAGCCCTCCTTTAACGCATGCTTCTTCGCTCCTATGGCACTCTGACGGGGGAAATCTGGACTTTTGCTTGAGGCCGGGGTGGGGCGAGGGCACTCACAGTTCTTGTGCCGGCGAGCTCCCGAGCGCTCCTGCTGAAGCTCCCAGCAAGGAACTGAGAGCAGCAGGCCTCACACGCGTAAACTCAGACTTCTGCTGTCACGAGTAAACTCAGACTTCTTGTGGGAGGCCTTCCGGCAGCAAAGAGAAGGTGGGCGCGAGCAGTGTACTTCAGGCAGCTTAGGACCCGCCACTGTCTCGTTTACCACGGAGGGGAATAAGGTTTAGCCAGGGTCGCCCAGCTTCAAACCGGAGCTCCTATAGGGATCCTCAGCGGTTTCTGATTACCTCAAGGAAACACAACGGGAGGAACAGGGCCCTTCCGTGGAGGTCCGTTTGGGCACAGGGACCTCTGCGTGGGAGCTACTGGGTAAGTGTGGCAGTCCCTTAGGTAGGCCTCAGTGACCGAGGCTCTCTGGCTCACGCCTAGCTCTGTAAAGAAGTGTGGCAAACGTACGTACTGCTCCTCAGGCTGGGCGCACAGCCTAGCTTTCGCTTCTATGAGAGTGCTGTCCCGAGTCTCTTCCTGGAGCCAGTCGTCAGCACGGTGCCTTTTGGCACTGCAGTTCTCTTTCAGTCAAGGAGGCCGTTCGACTGGCAAAGGGAGTCTGCGCAGCACTGCTTTCGCGAGGCTCTTTGACGACTGGGGCACTCAAGCCAGGCAAGCCAGAGAGCAGTACGTTGCCCTTGCTCTGAATGTGAAGAGCTTCCTCCAGGGGCCTGTTTAGGCTAAGGTTCCTCTAGAAGCCAGGAGCCGCCGTTCCGGCACGGAGAGAAGTCACCCTGCGAAATTGGCGAACGAGCTCCTATCCTGTGTGCCCCCAGGAGCGTCGCAGAGTTAAGGCACTCCGTGGTGGAGTCTGGCCTCATGGAAACCACTGCACACCCAACTCCCCCGACGTGAAACGCTGGAACTTACCTTGAGGCCTGAGGTCACCTTTCGTTTGGCCGGAGCTGAACATGTAGTGCCGTGGGAGGAGTTTCTAGCAAGGTATTGCCAGCACGGTTTTCCGCTTTGAGAGAACACGCAGCCTCGGCCCACAACGACAATCCTGCCGTGCAGAGACGTCGGGCCGCTAGTGCTGTTCGGGCAGCTTTGAAGCCAAGCGCACGGCGCCTCCAAACGGGGAGAAAGCGTACTCTCCCATCCGCGTCCCACTTTCAAGCTGAATGACGCAGCATGTTTCTCGGAAGGTTCTGCCGAGCTATCTAGTACAAGGGAGAGAGTGCCTGCCTCTGCCGAGAAAGGTTTTGACGTGGGGATTGCTGGACGTGCGGAAGAGCGTTCCCCAGGCCGTGCCAAGTTTAGGCTTTGGTGATTCTGGATGTTCCCAAGGGTCCAGAATTGTCCCCGGGAAAGCTGTCCTTTTTCTCTTTCTCCGGCTGGAAGTAAACATCTGGCAACCGACTGCCGTAAGCAGGCGTCCTGGGGGAGCCCCCCCCCCCCCGGTTTCCTTTGGGACGCACATTGGTGTCTCACAGAAGAGCCCACATTCCCAATTGGGGGCACACCAGCGTGGAGTGTAAGGTTGTTTAGAACGGCGTACCTTGAGGCCGTGTGAAGGCCGTACAAACGAGAGCTTTCGAGCGAACAGGGCAGCGCTTCGCCATCGTCGTTGCACGTTCACGGAGCTTAATCAAACGAATGCATTTACTTCCTGTGGCTCAAACGCAAGAGAGGAGTTGGAAGGCATCCAGTGCCCTTTGACAGTTGTTACAACGAACGTGAGTGCACGGTGTCTCGTGAAATAAAGCCCTAGCACTGTTGAAGCCCTCCTTTAACGCATGCTTCTTCGCTCCTATGGCACTCTGACGGGGGAAATCTGGACTTTTGCTTGAGGCCGGGGTGGGGCGAGGGCACTCACAGTTCTTGTGCCGGCGAGCTCCCGAGCGCTCCTGCTGAAGCTCCCAGCAAGGAACTGAGAGCAGCAGGCCTCACACGCGTAAACTCAGACTTCTGCTGTCACGAGTAAACTCAGACTTCTTGTGGGAGGCCTTCCGGCAGCAAAGAGAAGGTGGGCGCGAGCAGTGTACTTCAGGCAGCTTAGGACCCGCCACTGTCTCGTTTACCACGGAGGGGAATAAGGTTTAGCCAGGGTCGCCCAGCTTCAAACCGGAGCTCCTATAGGGATCCTCAGCGGTTTCTGATTACCTCAAGGAAACACAACGGGAGGAACAGGGCCCTTCCGTGGAGGCCCGTTTGGGCACAGGGACCTCTGCGTGGGAGCTACTGGGTAAGTGTGGCAGTCCCTTAGGTAGGCCTCAGTGACCGAGGCTCTCTGGCTCACGCCTAGCTCTGTAAAGAAGTGTGGCAAACGTACGTACTGCTCCTCAGGCTGGGCGCACAGCCTAGCTTTCGCTTCTATGAGAGTGCTGTCCCGAGTCTCTTCCTGGAGCCAGTCGTCAGCACGGTGCCTTTTGGCACTGCAGTTCTCTTTCAGTCAAGGAGGCCGTTCGACTGGCAAAGGGAGTCTGCGCAGCACTGCTTTCGCGAGGCTCTTTGACGACTGGGGCACTCAAGCCAGGCAAGCCAGAGAGCAGTACGTTGCCCTTGCTCTGAATGTGAAGAGCTTCCTCCAGGGGCCTGTTTAGGCTAAGGTTCCTCTAGAAGCCAGGAGCCGCCGTTCCGGCACGGAGAGAAGTCACCCTGCGAAATTGGCGAACGAGCTCCTATCCTGTGTGCCCCCAGGAGCGTCGCAGAGTTAAGGCACTCCGTGGTGGAGTCTGGCCTCATGGAAACCACTGCACACCCAACTCCCCCGACGTGAAACGCTGGAACTTACCTTGAGGCCTGAGGTCACCTTTCGTTTGGCCGGAGCTGAACATGTAGTGCCGTGGGAGGAGTTTCTAGCAAGGTATTGCCAGCACGGTTTTCCGCTTTGAGAGAACACGCAGCCTCGGCCCACAACGACAATCCTGCCGTGCAGAGACGTCGGGCCGCTAGTGCTGTTCGGGCAGCTTTGAAGCCAAGCGCACGGCGCCTCCAAACGGGGAGAAAGCGTACTCTCCCATCCGCGTCCCACTTTCAAGCTGAATGACGCAGCATGTTTCTCGGAAGGTTCTGCCGAGCTATCTAGTACAAGGGAGAGAGTGCCTGCCTCTGCCGAGAAAGGTTTTGACGTGGGGATTGCTGGACGTGCGGAAGAGCGTTCCCCAGGCCGTGCCAAGTTTAGGCTTTGGTGATTCTGGATGTTCCCAAGGGTCCAGAATTGTCCCCGGGAAAGCTGTCCTTTTTCTCTTTCTCCGGCTGGAAGTAAACATCTGGCAACCGACTGCCGTAAGCAGGCGTCCTGGGGGAGCCCCCCCCCCCCCCGGTTTCCTTTGGGACGCACATTGGTGTCTCACAGAAGAGCCCACATTCCCAATTGGGGGCACACCAGCGTGGAGTGTAAGGTTGTTTAGAACGGCGTACCTTGAGGCCGTGTGAAGGCCGTACAAACGAGAGCTTTCGAGCGAACAGGGCAGCGCTTCGCCATCGTCGTTGCACGTTCACGGAGCTTAATCAAACGAATGCATTTACTTCCTGTGGCTCAAACGCAAGAGAGGAGTTGGAAGGCATCCAGTGCCCTTTGACAGTTGTTACAACGAACGTGAGTGCACGGTGTCTCGTGAAATAAAGCCCTAGCACTGTTGAAGCCCTCCTTTAACGCATGCTTCTTCGCTCCTATGGCACTCTGACGGGGGAAATCTGGACTTTTGCTTGAGGCCGGGGTGGGGCGAGGGCACTCACAGTTCTTGTGCCGGCGAGCTCCCGAGCGCTCCTGCTGAAGCTCCCAGCAAGGAACTGAGAGCAGCAGGCCTCACACGCGTAAACTCAGACTTCTGCTGTCACGAGTAAACTCAGACTTCTTGTGGGAGGCCTTCCGGCAGCAAAGAGAAGGTGGGCGCGAGCAGTGTACTTCAGGCAGCTTAGGACCCGCCACTGTCTCGTTTACCACGGAGGGGAATAAGGTTTAGCCAGGGTCGCCCAGCTTCAAACCGGAGCTCCTATAGGGATCCTCAGCGGTTTCTGATTACCTCAAGGAAACACAACGGGAGGAACAGGGCCCTTCCGTGGAGGCCCGTTTGGGCACAGGGACCTCTGCGTGGGAGCTACTGGGTAAGTGTGGCAGTCCCTTAGGTAGGCCTCAGTGACCGAGGCTCTCTGGCTCACGCCTAGCTCTGTAAAGAAGTGTGGCAAACGTACGTACTGCTCCTCAGGCTGGGCGCACAGCCTAGCTTTCGCTTCTATGAGAGTGCTGTCCCGAGTCTCTTCCTGGAGCCAGTCGTCAGCACGGTGCCTTTTGGCACTGCAGTTCTCTTTCAGTCAAGGAGGCCGTTCGACTGGCAAAGGGAGTCTGCGCAGCACTGCTTTCGCGAGGCTCTTTGACGACTGGGGCACTCAAGCCAGGCAAGCCAGAGAGCAGTACGTTGCCCTTGCTCTGAATGTGAAGAGCTTCCTCCAGGGGCCTGTTTAGGCTAAGGTTCCTCTAGAAGCCAGGAGCCGCCGTTCCGGCACGGAGAGAAGTCACCCTGCGAAATTGGCGAACGAGCTCCTATCCTGTGTGCCCCCAGGAGCGTCGCAGAGTTAAGGCACTCCGTGGTGGAGTCTGGCCTCATGGAAACCACTGCACACCCAACTCCCCCGACGTGAAACGCTGGAACTTACCTTGAGGCCTGAGGTCACCTTTCGTTTGGCCGGAGCTGAACATGTAGTGCCGTGGGAGGAGTTTCTAGCAAGGTATTGCCAGCACGGTTTTCCGCTTTGAGAGAACACGCAGCCTCGGCCCACAACGACAATCCTGCCGTGCAGAGACGTCGGGCCGCTAGTGCTGTTCGGGCAGCTTTGAAGCCAAGCGCACGGCGCCTCCAAACGGGGAGAAAGCGTACTCTCCCATCCGCGTCCCACTTTCAAGCTGAATGACGCAGCATGTTTCTCGGAAGGTTCTGCCGAGCTATCTAGTACAAGGGAGAGAGTGCCTGCCTCTGCCGAGAAAGGTTTTGACGTGGGGATTGCTGGACGTGCGGAAGAGCGTTCCCCAGGCCGTGCCAAGTTTAGGCTTTGGTGATTCTGGATGTTCCCAAGGGTCCAGAATTGTCCCCGGGAAAGCTGTCCTTTTTCTCTTTCTCCGGCTGGAAGTAAACATCTGGCAACCGACTGCCGTAAGCAGGCGTCCTGGGGGAGCCCCCCCCCCCCCCGGTTTCCTTTGGGACGCACATTGGTGTCTCACAGAAGAGCCCACATTCCCAATTGGGGGCACACCAGCGTGGAGTGTAAGGTTGTTTAGAACGGCGTACCTTGAGGCCGTGTGAAGGCCGTACAAACGAGAGCTTTCGAGCGAACAGGGCAGCGCTTCGCCATCGTCGTTGCACGTTCACGGAGCTTAATCAAACGAATGCATTTACTTCCTGTGGCTCAAACGCAAGAGAGGAGTTGGAAGGCATCCAGTGCCCTTTGACAGTTGTTACAACGAACGTGAGTGCACGGTGTCTCGTGAAATAAAGCCCTAGCACTGTTGAAGCCCTCCTTTAACGCATGCTTCTTCGCTCCTATGGCACTCTGACGGGGGAAATCTGGACTTTTGCTTGAGGCCGGGGTGGGGCGAGGGCACTCACAGTTCTTGTGCCGGCGAGCTCCCGAGCGCTCCTGCTGAAGCTCCCAGCAAGGAACTGAGAGCAGCAGGCCTCACACGCGTAAACTCAGACTTCTGCTGTCACGAGTAAACTCAGACTTCTTGTGGGAGGCCTTCCGGCAGCAAAGAGAAGGTGGGCGCGAGCAGTGTACTTCAGGCAGCTTAGGACCCGCCACTGTCTCGTTTACCACGGAGGGGAATAAGGTTTAGCCAGGGTCGCCCAGCTTCAAACCGGAGCTCCTATAGGGATCCTCAGCGGTTTCTGATTACCTCAAGGAAACACAACGGGAGGAACAGGGCCCTTCCGTGGAGGCCCGTTTGGGCACAGGGACCTCTGCGTGGGAGCTACTGGGTAAGTGTGGCAGTCCCTTAGGTAGGCCTCAGTGACCGAGGCTCTCTGGCTCACGCCTAGCTCTGTAAAGAAGTGTGGCAAACGTACGTACTGCTCCTCAGGCTGGGCGCACAGCCTAGCTTTCGCTTCTATGAGAGTGCTGTCCCGAGTCTCTTCCTGGAGCCAGTCGTCAGCACGGTGCCTTTTGGCACTGCAGTTCTCTTTCAGTCAAGGAGGCCGTTCGACTGGCAAAGGGAGTCTGCGCAGCACTGCTTTCGCGAGGCTCTTTGACGACTGGGGCACTCAAGCCAGGCAAGCCAGAGAGCAGTACGTTGCCCTTGCTCTGAATGTGAAGAGCTTCCTCCAGGGGCCTGTTTAGGCTAAGGTTCCTCTAGAAGCCAGGAGCCGCCGTTCCGGCACGGAGAGAAGTCACCCTGCGAAATTGGCGAACGAGCTCCTATCCTGTGTGCCCCCAGGAGCGTCGCAGAGTTAAGGCACTCCGTGGTGGAGTCTGGCCTCATGGAAACCACTGCACACCCAACTCCCCCGACGTGAAACGCTGGAACTTACCTTGAGGCCTGAGGTCACCTTTCGTTTGGCCGGAGCTGAACATGTAGTGCCGTGGGAGGAGTTTCTAGCAAGGTATTGCCAGCACGGTTTTCCGCTTTGAGAGAACACGCAGCCTCGGCCCACAACGACAATCCTGCCGTGCAGAGACGTCGGGCCGCTAGTGCTGTTCGGGCAGCTTTGAAGCCAAGCGCACGGCGCCTCCAAACGGGGAGAAAGCGTACTCTCCCATCCGCGTCCCACTTTCAAGCTGAATGACGCAGCATGTTTCTCGGAAGGTTCTGCCGAGCTATCTAGTACAAGGGAGAGAGTGCCTGCCTCTGCCGAGAAAGGTTTTGACGTGGGGATTGCTGGACGTGCGGAAGAGCGTTCCCCAGGCCGTGCCAAGTTTAGGCTTTGGTGATTCTGGATGTTCCCAAGGGTCCAGAATTGTCCCCGGGAAAGCTGTCCTTTTTCTCTTTCTCCGGCTGGAAGTAAACATCTGGCAACCGACTGCCGTAAGCAGGCGTCCTGGGGGAGCCCCCCCCCCCCGGTTTCCTTTGGGACGCACATTGGTGTCTCACAGAAGAGCCCACATTCCCAATTGGGGGCACACCAGCGTGGAGTGTAAGGTTGTTTAGAACGGCGTACCTTGAGGCCGTGTGAAGGCCGTACAAACGAGAGCTTTCGAGCGAACAGGGCAGCGCTTCGCCATCGTCGTTGCACGTTCACGGAGCTTAATCAAACGAATGCATTTACTTCCTGTGGCTCAAACGCAAGAGAGGAGTTGGAAGGCATCCAGTGCCCTTTGACAGTTGTTACAACGAACGTGAGTGCACGGTGTCTCGTGAAATAAAGCCCTAGCACTGTTGAAGCCCTCCTTTAACGCATGCTTCTTCGCTCCTATGGCACTCTGACGGGGGAAATCTGGACTTTTGCTTGAGGCCGGGGTGGGGCGAGGGCACTCACAGTTCTTGTGCCGGCGAGCTCCCGAGCGCTCCTGCTGAAGCTCCCAGCAAGGAACTGAGAGCAGCAGGCCTCACACGCGTAAACTCAGACTTCTGCTGTCACGAGTAAACTCAGACTTCTTGTGGGAGGCCTTCCGGCAGCAAAGAGAAGGTGGGCGCGAGCAGTGTACTTCAGGCAGCTTAGGACCCGCCACTGTCTCGTTTACCACGGAGGGGAATAAGGTTTAGCCAGGGTCGCCCAGCTTCAAACCGGAGCTCCTATAGGGATCCTCAGCGGTTTCTGATTACCTCAAGGAAACACAACGGGAGGAACAGGGCCCTTCCGTGGAGGCCCGTTTGGGCACAGGGACCTCTGCGTGGGAGCTACTGGGTAAGTGTGGCAGTCCCTTAGGTAGGCCTCAGTGACCGAGGCTCTCTGGCTCACGCCTAGCTCTGTAAAGAAGTGTGGCAAACGTACGTACTGCTCCTCAGGCTGGGCGCACAGCCTAGCTTTCGCTTCTATGAGAGTGCTGTCCCGAGTCTCTTCCTGGAGCCAGTCGTCAGCACGGTGCCTTTTGGCACTGCAGTTCTCTTTCAGTCAAGGAGGCCGTTCGACTGGCAAAGGGAGTCTGCGCAGCACTGCTTTCGCGAGGCTCTTTGACGACTGGGGCACTCAAGCCAGGCAAGCCAGAGAGCAGTACGTTGCCCTTGCTCTGAATGTGAAGAGCTTCCTCCAGGGGCCTGTTTAGGCTAAGGTTCCTCTAGAAGCCAGGAGCCGCCGTTCCGGCACGGAGAGAAGTCACCCTGCGAAATTGGCGAACGAGCTCCTATCCTGTGTGCCCCCAGGAGCGTCGCAGAGTTAAGGCACTCCGTGGTGGAGTCTGGCCTCATGGAAACCACTGCACACCCAACTCCCCCGACGTGAAACGCTGGAACTTACCTTGAGGCCTGAGGTCACCTTTCGTTTGGCCGGAGCTGAACATGTAGTGCCGTGGGAGGAGTTTCTAGCAAGGTATTGCCAGCACGGTTTTCCGCTTTGAGAGAACACGCAGCCTCGGCCCACAACGACAATCCTGCCGTGCAGAGACATCGGGCCGCTAGTGCTGTTCGGGCAGCTTTGAAGCCAAGCGCACGGCGCCTCCAAACGGGGAGAAAGCGTACTCTCCCATCCGCGTCCCACTTTCAAGCTGAATGACGCAGCATGTTTCTCGCAAGGTTCTGCCGAGCTATCTAGTACAAGGGAGAGAGTGCCTGCCTCTGCCGAGAAAGGTTTTGACGTGGGGATTGCTGGACGTGCGGAAGAGCGTTCCCCAGGCCGTGCCAAGTTTAGGCTTTGGTGATTCTGGATGTTCCCAAGGGTCCAGAATTGTCCCCGGGAAAGCTGTCCTTTTTCTCTCTCTCCGGCTGGAAGTAAACATCTGGCAACCGACTGCCGTAAGCAGGCGTCCTGGGGGAGCCCCCCCCCCCCGGTTTCCTTTGGGACGCACATTGGTGTCTCACAGAAGAGCCCACATTCCCAATTGGGGGCACACCAGCGTGGAGTGTAAGGTTGTTTAGAACGGCGTACCTTGAGGCCGTGTGAAGGCCGTACAAACGAGAGCTTTCGAGCGAACAGGGCAGCGCTTCGCCATCGTCGTTGCACGTTCACGGAGCTTAATCAAACGAATGCATTTACTTCCTGTGGCTCAAACGCAAGAGAGGAGTTGGAAGGCATCCAGTGCCCTTTGACAGTTGTTACAACGAACGTGAGTGCACGGTGTCTCGTGAAATAAAGCCCTAGCACTGTTGAAGCCCTCCTTTAACGCATGCTTCTTCGCTCCTATGGCACTCTGACGGGGGAAATCTGGACTTTTGCTTGAGGCCGGGGTGGGGCGAGGGCACTCACAGTTCTTGTGCCGGCGAGCTCCCGAGCGCTCCTGCTGAAGCTCCCAGCAAGGAACTGAGAGCAGCAGGCCTCACACGCGTAAACTCAGACTTCTGCTGTCACGAGTAAACTCAGACTTCTTGTGGGAGGCCTTCCGGCAGCAAAGAGAAGGTGGGCGCGAGCAGTGTACTTCAGGCAGCTTAGGACCCGCCACTGTCTCGTTTACCACGGAGGGGAATAAGGTTTAGCCAGGGTCGCCCAGCTTCAAACCGGAGCTCCTATAGGGATCCTCAGCGGTTTCTGATTACCTCAAGGAAACACAACGGGAGGAACAGGGCCCTTCCGTGGAGGCCCGTTTGGGCACAGGGACCTCTGCGTGGGAGCTACTGGGTAAGTGTGGCAGTCCCTTAGGTAGGCCTCAGTGACCGAGGCTCTCTGGCTCACGCCTAGCTCTGTAAAGAAGTGTGGCAAACGTACGTACTGCTCCTCAGGCTGGGCGCACAGCCTAGCTTTCGCTTCTATGAGAGTGCTGTCCCGAGTCTCTTCCTGGAGCCAGTCGTCAGCACGGTGCCTTTTGGCACTGCAGTTCTCTTTCAGTCAAGGAGGCCGTTCGACTGGCAAAGGGAGTCTGCGCAGCACTGCTTTCGCGAGGCTCTTTGACGACTGGGGCACTCAAGCCAGGCAAGCCAGAGAGCAGTACGTTGCCCTTGCTCTGAATGTGAAGAGCTTCCTCCAGGGGCCTGTTTAGGCTAAGGTTCCTCTAGAAGCCAGGAGCCGCCGTTCCGGCACGGAGAGAAGTCACCCTGCGAAATTGGCGAACGAGCTCCTATCCTGTGTGCCCCCAGGAGCGTCGCAGAGTTAAGGCACTCCGTGGTGGAGTCTGGCCTCATGGAAACCACTGCACACCCAACTCCCCCGACGTGAAACGCTGGAACTTACCTTGAGGCCTGAGGTCACCTTTCGTTTGGCCGGAGCTGAACATGTAGTGCCGTGGGAGGAGTTTCTAGCAAGGTATTGCCAGCACGGTTTTCCGCTTTGAGAGAACACGCAGCCTCGGCCCACAACGACAATCCTGCCGTGCAGAGACGTCGGGCCGCTAGTGCTGTTCGGGCAGCTTTGAAGCCAAGCGCACGGCGCCTCCAAACGGGGAGAAAGCGTACTCTCCCATCCGCGTCCCACTTTCAAGCTGAATGACGCAGCATGTTTCTCGCAAGGTTCTGCCGAGCTATCTAGTACAAGGGAGAGAGTGCCTGCCTCTGCCGAGAAAGGTTTTGACGTGGGGATTGCTGGACGTGCGGAAGAGCGTTCCCCAGGCCGTGCCAAGTTTAGGCTTTGGTGATTCTGGATGTTCCCAAGGGTCCAGAATTGTCCCCGGGAAAGCTGTCCTTTTTCTCTCTCTCCGGCTGGAAGTAAACATCTGGCAACCGACTGCCGTAAGCAGGCGTCCTGGGGGAGCCCCCCCCCCCCCGGTTTCCTTTGGGACGCACATTGGTGTCTCACAGAAGAGCCCACATTCCCAATTGGGGGCACACCAGCGTGGAGTGTAAGGTTGTTTAGAACGGCGTACCTTGAGGCCGTGTGAAGGCCGTACAAACGAGAGCTTTCGAGCGAACAGGGCAGCGCTTCGCCATCGTCGTTGCACGTTCACGGAGCTTAATCAAACGAATGCATTTACTTCCTGTGGCTCAAACGCAAGAGAGGAGTTGGAAGGCATCCAGTGCCCTTTGACAGTTGTTACAACGAACGTGAGTGCACGGTGTCTCGTGAAATAAAGCCCTAGCACTGTTGAAGCCCTCCTTTAACGCATGCTTCTTCGCTCCTATGGCACTCTGACGGGGGAAATCTGGACTTTTGCTTGAGGCCGGGGTGGGGCGAGGGCACTCACAGTTCTTGTGCCGGCGAGCTCCCGAGCGCTCCTGCTGAAGCTCCCAGCAAGGAACTGAGAGCAGCAGGCCTCACACGCGTAAACTCAGACTTCTGCTGTCACGAGTAAACTCAGACTTCTTGTGGGAGGCCTTCCGGCAGCAAAGAGAAGGTGGGCGCGAGCAGTGTACTTCAGGCAGCTTAGGACCCGCCACTGTCTCGTTTACCACGGAGGGGAATAAGGTTTAGCCAGGGTCGCCCAGCTTCAAACCGGAGCTCCTATAGGGATCCTCAGCGGTTTCTGATTACCTCAAGGAAACACAACGGGAGGAACAGGGCCCTTCCGTGGAGGCCCGTTTGGGCACAGGGACCTCTGCGTGGGAGCTACTGGGTAAGTGTGGCAGTCCCTTAGGTAGGCCTCAGTGACCGAGGCTCTCTGGCTCACGCCTAGCTCTGTAAAGAAGTGTGGCAAACGTACGTACTGCTCCTCAGGCTGGGCGCACAGCCTAGCTTTCGCTTCTATGAGAGTGCTGTCCCGAGTCTCTTCCTGGAGCCAGTCGTCAGCACGGTGCCTTTTGGCACTGCAGTTCTCTTTCAGTCAAGGAGGCCGTTCGACTGGCAAAGGGAGTCTGCGCAGCACTGCTTTCGCGAGGCTCTTTGACGACTGGGGCACTCAAGCCAGGCAAGCCAGAGAGCAGTACGTTGCCCTTGCTCTGAATGTGAAGAGCTTCCTCCAGGGGCCTGTTTAGGCTAAGGTTCCTCTAGAAGCCAGGAGCCGCCGTTCCGGCACGGAGAGAAGTCATCCTGCGAAATTGGCGAACGAGCTCCTATCCTGTGTGCCCCCAGGAGCGTCGCAGAGTTAAGGCACTCCGTGGTGGAGTCTGGCCTCATGGAAACCACTGCACACCCAACTCCCCCGACGTGAAACGCTGGAACTTACCTTGAGGCCTGAGGTCACCTTTCGTTTGGCCGGAGCTGAACATGTAGTGCCGTGGGAGGAGTTTCTAGCAAGGTATTGCCAGCACGGTTTTCCGCTTTGAGAGAACACGCAGCCTCGGCCCACAACGACAATCCTGCCGTGCAGAGACGTCGGGCCGCTAGTGCTGTTCGGGCAGCTTTGAAGCCAAGCGCACGGCGCCTCCAAACGGGGAGAAAGCGTACTCTCCCATCCGCGTCCCACTTTCAAGCTGAATGACGCAGCATGTTTCTCGCAAGGTTCTGCCGAGCTATCTAGTACAAGGGAGAGAGTGCCTGCCTCTGCCGAGAAAGGTTTTGACGTGGGGATTGCTGGACGTGCGGAAGAGCGTTCCCCAGGCCGTGCCAAGTTTAGGCTTTGGTGATTCTGGATGTTCCCAAGGGTCCAGAATTGTCCCCGGGAAAGCTGTCCTTTTTCTCTTTCTCCGGCTGGAAGTAAACATCTGGCAACCGACTGCCGTAAGCAGGCGTCCTGGGGGAGCCCCCCCCCCCCCCGGTTTCCTTTGGGACGCACATTGGTGTCTCACAGAAGAGCCCACATTCCCAATTGGGGGCACACCAGCGTGGAGTGTAAGGTTGTTTAGAACGGCGTACCTTGAGGCCGTGTGAAGGCCGTACAAACGAGAGCTTTCGAGCGAACAGGGCAGCGCTTCGCCATCGTCGTTGCACGTTCACGGAGCTTAATCAAACGAATGCATTTACTTCCTGTGGCTCAAACGCAAGAGAGGAGTTGGAAGGCATCCAGTGCCCTTTGACAGTTGTTACAACGAACGTGAGTGCACGGTGTCTCGTGAAATAAAGCCCTAGCACTGTTGAAGCCCTCCTTTAACGCATGCTTCTTCGCTCCTATGGCACTCTGACGGGGGAAATCTGGACTTTTGCTTGAGGCCGGGGTGGGGCGAGGGCACTCACAGTTCTTGTGCCGGCGAGCTCCCGAGCGCTCCTGCTGAAGCTCCCAGCAAGGAACTGAGAGCAGCAGGCCTCACACGCGTAAACTCAGACTTCTGCTGTCACGAGTAAACTCAGACTTCTTGTGGGAGGCCTTCCGGCAGCAAAGAGAAGGTGGGCGCGAGCAGTGTACTTCAGGCAGCTTAGGACCCGCCACTGTCTCGTTTACCACGGAGGGGAATAAGGTTTAGCCAGGGTCGCCCAGCTTCAAACCGGAGCTCCTATAGGGATCCTCAGCGGTTTCTGATTACCTCAAGGAAACACAACGGGAGGAACAGGGCCCTTCCGTGGAGGCCCGTTTGGGCACAGGGACCTCTGCGTGGGAGCTACTGGGTAAGTGTGGCAGTCCCTTAGGTAGGCCTCAGTGACCGAGGCTCTCTGGCTCACGCCTAGCTCTGTAAAGAAGTGTGGCAAACGTACGTACTGCTCCTCAGGCTGGGCGCACAGCCTAGCTTTCGCTTCTATGAGAGTGCTGTCCCGAGTCTCTTCCTGGAGCCAGTCGTCAGCACGGTGCCTTTTGGCACTGCAGTTCTCTTTCAGTCAAGGAGGCCGTTCGACTGGCAAAGGGAGTCTGCGCAGCACTGCTTTCGCGAGGCTCTTTGACGACTGGGGCACTCAAGCCAGGCAAGCCAGAGAGCAGTACGTTGCCCTTGCTCTGAATGTGAAGAGCTTCCTCCAGGGGCCTGTTTAGGCTAAGGTTCCTCTAGAAGCCAGGAGCCGCCGTTCCGGCACGGAGAGAAGTCACCCTGCGAAATTGGCGAACGAGCTCCTATCCTGTGTGCCCCCAGGAGCGTCGCAGAGTTAAGGCACTCCGTGGTGGAGTCTGGCCTCATGGAAACCACTGCACACCCAACTCCCCCGACGTGAAACGCTGGAACTTACCTTGAGGCCTGAGGTCACCTTTCGTTTGGCCGGAGCTGAACATGTAGTGCCGTGGGAGGAGTTTCTAGCAAGGTATTGCCAGCACGGTTTTCCGCTTTGAGAGAACACGCAGCCTCGGCCCACAACGACAATCCTGCCGTGCAGAGACGTCGGGCCGCTAGTGCTGTTCGGGCAGCTTTGAAGCCAAGCGCACGGCGCCTCCAAACGGGGAGAAAGCGTACTCTCCCATCCGCGTCCCACTTTCAAGCTGAATGACGCAGCATGTTTCTCGCAAGGTTCTGCCGAGCTATCTAGTACAAGGGAGAGAGTGCCTGCCTCTGCCGAGAAAGGTTTTGACGTGGGGATTGCTGGACGTGCGGAAGAGCGTTCCCCAGGCCGTGCCAAGTTTAGGCTTTGGTGATTCTGGATGTTCCCAAGGGTCCAGAATTGTCCCCGGGAAAGCTGTCCTTTTTCTCTCTCTCCGGCTGGAAGTAAACATCTGGCAACCGACTGCCGTAAGCAGGCGTCCTGGGGGAGCCCCCCCCCCCCCGGTTTCCTTTGGGACGCACATTGGTGTCTCACAGAAGAGCCCACATTCCCAATTGGGGGCACACCAGCGTGGAGTGTAAGGTTGTTTAGAACGGCGTACCTTGAGGCCGTGTGAAGGCCGTACAAACGAGAGCTTTCGAGCGAACAGGGCAGCGCTTCGCCATCGTCGTTGCACGTTCACGGAGCTTAATCAAACGAATGCATTTACTTCCTGTGGCTCAAACGCAAGAGAGGAGTTGGAAGGCATCCAGTGCCCTTTGACAGTTGTTACAACGAACGTGAGTGCACGGTGTCTCGTGAAATAAAGCCCTAGCACTGTTGAAGCCCTCCTTTAACGCATGCTTCTTCGCTCCTATGGCACTCTGACGGGGGAAATCTGGACTTTTGCTTGAGGCCGGGGTGGGGCGAGGGCACTCACAGTTCTTGTGCCGGCGAGCTCCCGAGCGCTCCTGCTGAAGCTCCCAGCAAGGAACTGAGAGCAGCAGGCCTCACACGCGTAAACTCAGACTTCTGCTGTCACGAGTAAACTCAGACTTCTTGTGGGAGGCCTTCCGGCAGCAAAGAGAAGGTGGGCGCGAGCAGTGTACTTCAGGCAGCTTAGGACCCGCCACTGTCTCGTTTACCACGGAGGGGAATAAGGTTTAGCCAGGGTCGCCCAGCTTCAAACCGGAGCTCCTATAGGGATCCTCAGCGGTTTCTGATTACCTCAAGGAAACACAACGGGAGGAACAGGGCCCTTCCGTGGAGGCCCGTTTGGGCACAGGGACCTCTGCGTGGGAGCTACTGGGTAAGTGTGGCAGTCCCTTAGGTAGGCCTCAGTGACCGAGGCTCTCTGGCTCACGCCTAGCTCTGTAAAGAAGTGTGGCAAACGTACGTACTGCTCCTCAGGCTGGGCGCACAGCCTAGCTTTCGCTTCTATGAGAGTGCTGTCCCGAGTCTCTTCCTGGAGCCAGTCGTCAGCACGGTGCCTTTTGGCACTGCAGTTCTCTTTCAGTCAAGGAGGCCGTTCGACTGGCAAAGGGAGTCTGCGCAGCACTGCTTTCGCGAGGCTCTTTGACGACTGGGGCACTCAAGCCAGGCAAGCCAGAGAGCAGTACGTTGCCCTTGCTCTGAATGTGAAGAGCTTCCTCCAGGGGCCTGTTTAGGCTAAGGTTCCTCTAGAAGCCAGGAGCCGCCGTTCCGGCACGGAGAGAAGTCACCCTGCGAAATTGGCGAACGAGCTCCTATCCTGTGTGCCCCCAGGAGCGTCGCAGAGTTAAGGCACTCCGTGGTGGAGTCTGGCCTCATGGAAACCACTGCACACCCAACTCCCCCGACGTGAAACGCTGGAACTTACCTTGAGGCCTGAGGTCACCTTTCGTTTGGCCGGAGCTGAACATGTAGTGCCGTGGGAGGAGTTTCTAGCAAGGTATTGCCAGCACGGTTTTCCGCTTTGAGAGAACACGCAGCCTCGGCCCACAACGACAATCCTGCCGTGCAGAGACGTCGGGCCGCTAGTGCTGTTCGGGCAGCTTTGAAGCCAAGCGCACGGCGCCTCCAAACGGGGAGAAAGCGTACTCTCCCATCCGCGTCCCACTTTCAAGCTGAATGACGCAGCATGTTTCTCGCAAGGTTCTGCCGAGCTATCTAGTACAAGGGAGAGAGTGCCTGCCTCTGCCGAGAAAGGTTTTGACGTGGGGATTGCTGGACGTGCGGAAGAGCGTTCCCCAGGCCGTGCCAAGTTTAGGCTTTGGTGATTCTGGATGTTCCCAAGGGTCCAGAATTGTCCCCGGGAAAGCTGTCCTTTTTCTCTCTCTCCGGCTGGAAGTAAACATCTGGCAACCGACTGCCGTAAGCAGGCGTCCTGGGGGAGCCCCCCCCCCCCCGGTTTCCTTTGGGACGCACATTGGTGTCTCACAGAAGAGCCCACATTCCCAATTGGGGGCACACCAGCGTGGAGTGTAAGGTTGTTTAGAACGGCGTACCTTGAGGCCGTGTGAAGGCCGTACAAACGAGAGCTTTCGAGCGAACAGGGCAGCGCTTCGCCATCGTCGTTGCACGTTCACGGAGCTTAATCAAACGAATGCATTTACTTCCTGTGGCTCAAACGCAAGAGAGGAGTTGGAAGGCATCCAGTGCCCTTTGACAGTTGTTACAACGAACGTGAGTGCACGGTGTCTCGTGAAATAAAGCCCTAGCACTGTTGAAGCCCTCCTTTAACGCATGCTTCTTCGCTCCTATGGCACTCTGACGGGGGAAATCTGGACTTTTGCTTGAGGCCGGGGTGGGGCGAGGGCACTCACAGTTCTTGTGCCGGCGAGCTCCCGAGCGCTCCTGCTGAAGCTCCCAGCAAGGAACTGAGAGCAGCAGGCCTCACACGCGTAAACTCAGACTTCTGCTGTCACGAGTAAACTCAGACTTCTTGTGGGAGGCCTTCCGGCAGCAAAGAGAAGGTGGGCGCGAGCAGTGTACTTCAGGCAGCTTAGGACCCGCCACTGTCTCGTTTACCACGGAGGGGAATAAGGTTTAGCCAGGGTCGCCCAGCTTCAAACCGGAGCTCCTATAGGGATCCTCAGCGGTTTCTGATTACCTCAAGGAAACACAACGGGAGGAACAGGGCCCTTCCGTGGAGGCCCGTTTGGGCACAGGGACCTCTGCGTGGGAGCTACTGGGTAAGTGTGGCAGTCCCTTAGGTAGGCCTCAGTGACCGAGGCTCTCTGGCTCACGCCTAGCTCTGTAAAGAAGTGTGGCAAACGTACGTACTGCTCCTCAGGCTGGGCGCACAGCCTAGCTTTCGCTTCTATGAGAGTGCTGTCCCGAGTCTCTTCCTGGAGCCAGTCGTCAGCACGGTGCCTTTTGGCACTGCAGTTCTCTTTCAGTCAAGGAGGCCGTTCGACTGGCAAAGGGAGTCTGCGCAGCACTGCTTTCGCGAGGCTCTTCGACGACTGGGGCACTCAAGCCAGGCAAGCCAGAGAGCAGTACGTTGCCCTTGCTCTGAATGTGAAGAGCTTCCTCCAGGGGCCTGTTTAGGCTAAGGTTCCTCTAGAAGCCAGGAGCCGCCGTTCCGGCACGGAGAGAAGTCATCCTGCGAAATTGGCGAACGAGCTCCTATCCTGTGTGCCCCCAGGAGCGTCGCAGAGTTAAGGCACTCCGTGGTGGAGTCTGGCCTCATGGAAACCACTGCACACCCAACTCCCCCGACGTGAAACGCTGGAACTTACCTTGAGGCCTGAGGTCACCTTTCGTTTGGCCGGAGCTGAACATGTAGTGCCGTGGGAGGAGTTTCTAGCAAGGTATTGCCAGCACGGTTTTCCGCTTTGAGAGAACACGCAGCCTCGGCCCACAACGACAATCCTGCCGTGCAGAGACGTCGGGCCGCTAGTGCTGTTCGGGCAGCTTTGAAGCCAAGCGCACGGCGCCTCCAAACGGGGAGAAAGCGTACTCTCCCATCCGCGTCCCACTTTCAAGCTGAATGACGCAGCATGTTTCTCGGAAGGTTCTGCCGAGCTATCTAGTACAAGGGAGAGAGTGCCTGCCTCTGCCGAGAAAGGTTTTGACGTGGGGATTGCTGGACGTGCGGAAGAGCGTTCCCCAGGCCGTGCCAAGTTTAGGCTTTGGTGATTCTGGATGTTCCCAAGGGTCCAGAATTGTCCCCGGGAAAGCTGTCCTTTTTCTCTTTCTCCGGCTGGAAGTAAACATCTGGCAACCGACTGCCGTAAGCAGGCGTCCTGGGGGAGCCCCCCCCCCCCGGTTTCCTTTGGGACGCACATTGGTGTCTCACAGAAGAGCCCACATTCCCAATTGGGGGCACACCAGCGTGGAGTGTAAGGTTGTTTAGAACGGCGTACCTTGAGGCCGTGTGAAGGCCGTACAAACGAGAGCTTTCGAGCGAACAGGGCAGCGCTTCGCCATCGTCGTTGCACGTTCACGGAGCTTAATCAAACGAATGCATTTACTTCCTGTGGCTCAAACGCAAGAGAGGAGTTGGAAGGCATCCAGTGCCCTTTGACAGTTGTTACAACGAACGTGAGTGCACGGTGTCTCGTGAAATAAAGCCCTAGCACTGTTGAAGCCCTCCTTTAACGCATGCTTCTTCGCTCCTATGGCACTCTGACGGGGGAAATCTGGACTTTTGCTTGAGGCCGGGGTGGGGCGAGGGCACTCACAGTTCTTGTGCCGGCGAGCTCCCGAGCGCTCCTGCTGAAGCTCCCAGCAAGGAACTGAGAGCAGCAGGCCTCACACGCGTAAACTCAGACTTCTGCTGTCACGAGTAAACTCAGACTTCTTGTGGGAGGCCTTCCGGCAGCAAAGAGAAGGTGGGCGCGAGCAGTGTACTTCAGGCAGCTTAGGACCCGCCACTGTCTCGTTTACCACGGAGGGGAATAAGGTTTAGCCAGGGTCGCCCAGCTTCAAACCGGAGCTCCTATAGGGATCCTCAGCGGTTTCTGATTACCTCAAGGAAACACAACGGGAGGAACAGGGCCCTTCCGTGGAGGCCCGTTTGGGCACAGGGACCTCTGCGTGGGAGCTACTGGGTAAGTGTGGCAGTCCCTTAGGTAGGCCTCAGTGACCGAGGCTCTCTGGCTCACGCCTAGCTCTGTAAAGAAGTGTGGCAAACGTACGTACTGCTCCTCAGGCTGGGCGCACAGCCTAGCTTTCGCTTCTATGAGAGTGCTGTCCCGAGTCTCTTCCTGGAGCCAGTCGTCAGCACGGTGCCTTTTGGCACTGCAGTTCTCTTTCAGTCAAGGAGGCCGTTCGACTGGCAAAGGGAGTCTGCGCAGCACTGCTTTCGCGAGGCTCTTTGACGACTGGGGCACTCAAGCCAGGCAAGCCAGAGAGCAGTACGTTGCCCTTGCTCTGAATGTGAAGAGCTTCCTCCAGGGGCCTGTTTAGGCTAAGGTTCCTCTAGAAGCCAGGAGCCGCCGTTCCGGCACGGAGAGAAGTCATCCTGCGAAATTGGCGAACGAGCTCCTATCCTGTGTGCCCCCAGGAGCGTCGCAGAGTTAAGGCACTCCGTGGTGGAGTCTGGCCTCATGGAAACCACTGCACACCCAACTCCCCCGACGTGAAACGCTGGAACTTACCTTGAGGCCTGAGGTCACCTTTCGTTTGGCCGGAGCTGAACATGTAGTGCCGTGGGAGGAGTTTCTAGCAAGGTATTGCCAGCACGGTTTTCCGCTTTGAGAGAACACGCAGCCTCGGCCCACAACGACAATCCTGCCGTGCAGAGACGTCGGGCCGCTAGTGCTGTTCGGGCAGCTTTGAAGCCAAGCGCACGGCGCCTCCAAACGGGGAGAAAGCGTACTCTCCCATCCGCGTCCCACTTTCAAGCTGAATGACGCAGCATGTTTCTCGCAAGGTTCTGCCGAGCTATCTAGTACAAGGGAGAGAGTGCCTGCCTCTGCCGAGAAAGGTTTTGACGTGGGGATTGCTGGACGTGCGGAAGAGCGTTCCCCAGGCCGTGCCAAGTTTAGGCTTTGGTGATTCTGGATGTTCCCAAGGGTCCAGAATTGTCCCCGGGAAAGCTGTCCTTTTTCTCTTTCTCCGGCTGGAAGTAAACATCTGGCAACCGACTGCCGTAAGCAGGCGTCCTGGGGGAGCCCCCCCCCCCCCGGTTTCCTTTGGGACGCACATTGGTGTCTCACAGAAGAGCCCACATTCCCAATTGGGGGCACACCAGCGTGGAGTGTAAGGTTGTTTAGAACGGCGTACCTTGAGGCCGTGTGAAGGCCGTACAAACGAGAGCTTTCGAGCGAACAGGGCAGCGCTTCGCCATCGTCGTTGCACGTTCACGGAGCTTAATCAAACGAATGCATTTACTTCCTGTGGCTCAAACGCAAGAGAGGAGTTGGAAGGCATCCAGTGCCCTTTGACAGTTGTTACAACGAACGTGAGTGCACGGTGTCTCGTGAAATAAAGCCCTAGCACTGTTGAAGCCCTCCTTTAACGCATGCTTCTTCGCTCCTATGGCACTCTGACGGGGGAAATCTGGACTTTTGCTTGAGGCCGGGGTGGGGCGAGGGCACTCACAGTTCTTGTGCCGGCGAGCTCCCGAGCGCTCCTGCTGAAGCTCCCAGCAAGGAACTGAGAGCAGCAGGCCTCACACGCGTAAACTCAGACTTCTGCTGTCACGAGTAAACTCAGACTTCTTGTGGGAGGCCTTCCGGCAGCAAAGAGAAGGTGGGCGCGAGCAGTGTACTTCAGGCAGCTTAGGACCCGCCACTGTCTCGTTTACCACGGAGGGGAATAAGGTTTAGCCAGGGTCGCCCAGCTTCAAACCGGAGCTCCTATAGGGATCCTCAGCGGTTTCTGATTACCTCAAGGAAACACAACGGGAGGAACAGGGCCCTTCCGTGGAGGCCCGTTTGGGCACAGGGACCTCTGCGTGGGAGCTACTGGGTAAGTGTGGCAGTCCCTTAGGTAGGCCTCAGTGACCGAGGCTCTCTGGCTCACGCCTAGCTCTGTAAAGAAGTGTGGCAAACGTACGTACTGCTCCTCAGGCTGGGCGCACAGCCTAGCTTTCGCTTCTATGAGAGTGCTGTCCCGAGTCTCTTCCTGGAGCCAGTCGTCAGCACGGTGCCTTTTGGCACTGCAGTTCTCTTTCAGTCAAGGAGGCCGTTCGACTGGCAAAGGGAGTCTGCGCAGCACTGCTTTCGCGAGGCTCTTCGACGACTGGGGCACTCAAGCCAGGCAAGCCAGAGAGCAGTACGTTGCCCTTGCTCTGAATGTGAAGAGCTTCCTCCAGGGGCCTGTTTAGGCTAAGGTTCCTCTAGAAGCCAGGAGCCGCCGTTCCGGCACGGAGAGAAGTCACCCTGCGAAATTGGCGAACGAGCTCCTATCCTGTGTGCCCCCAGGAGCGTCGCAGAGTTAAGGCACTCCGTGGTGGAGTCTGGCCTCATGGAAACCACTGCACACCCAACTCCCCCGACGTGAAACGCTGGAACTTACCTTGAGGCCTGAGGTCACCTTTCGTTTGGCCGGAGCTGAACATGTAGTGCCGTGGGAGGAGTTTCTAGCAAGGTATTGCCAGCACGGTTTTCCGCTTTGAGAGAACACGCAGCCTCGGCCCACAACGACAATCCTGCCGTGCAGAGACGTCGGGCCGCTAGTGCTGTTCGGGCAGCTTTGAAGCCAAGCGCACGGCGCCTCCAAACGGGGAGAAAGCGTACTCTCCCATCCGCGTCCCACTTTCAAGCTGAATGACGCAGCATGTTTCTCGCAAGGTTCTGCCGAGCTATCTAGTACAAGGGAGAGAGTGCCTGCCTCTGCCGAGAAAGGTTTTGACGTGGGGATTGCTGGACGTGCGGAAGAGCGTTCCCCAGGCCGTGCCAAGTTTAGGCTTTGGTGATTCTGGATGTTCCCAAGGGTCCAGAATTGTCCCCGGGAAAGCTGTCCTTTTTCTCTTTCTCCGGCTGGAAGTAAACATCTGGCAACCGACTGCCGTAAGCAGGCGTCCTGGGGGAGCCCCCCCCCCCCCGGTTTCCTTTGGGACGCACATTGGTGTCTCACAGAAGAGCCCACATTCCCAATTGGGGGCACACCAGCGTGGAGTGTAAGGTTGTTTAGAACGGCGTACCTTGAGGCCGTGTGAAGGCCGTACAAACGAGAGCTTTCGAGCGAACAGGGCAGCGCTTCGCCATCGTCGTTGCACGTTCACGGAGCTTAATCAAACGAATGCATTTACTTCCTGTGGCTCAAACGCAAGAGAGGAGTTGGAAGGCATCCAGTGCCCTTTGACAGTTGTTACAACGAACGTGAGTGCACGGTGTCTCGTGAAATAAAGCCCTAGCACTGTTGAAGCCCTCCTTTAACGCATGCTTCTTCGCTCCTATGGCACTCTGACGGGGGAAATCTGGACTTTTGCTTGAGGCCGGGGTGGGGCGAGGGCACTCACAGTTCTTGTGCCGGCGAGCTCCCGAGCGCTCCTGCTGAAGCTCCCAGCAAGGAACTGAGAGCAGCAGGCCTCACACGCGTAAACTCAGACTTCTGCTGTCACGAGTAAACTCAGACTTCTTGTGGGAGGCCTTCCGGCAGCAAAGAGAAGGTGGGCGCGAGCAGTGTACTTCAGGCAGCTTAGGACCCGCCACTGTCTCGTTTACCACGGAGGGGAATAAGGTTTAGCCAGGGTCGCCCAGCTTCAAACCGGAGCTCCTATAGGGATCCTCAGCGGTTTCTGATTACCTCAAGGAAACACAACGGGAGGAACAGGGCCCTTCCGTGGAGGCCCGTTTGGGCACAGGGACCTCTGCGTGGGAGCTACTGGGTAAGTGTGGCAGTCCCTTAGGTAGGCCTCAGTGACCGAGGCTCTCTGGCTCACGCCTAGCTCTGTAAAGAAGTGTGGCAAACGTACGTACTGCTCCTCAGGCTGGGCGCACAGCCTAGCTTTCGCTTCTATGAGAGTGCTGTCCCGAGTCTCTTCCTGGAGCCAGTCGTCAGCACGGTGCCTTTTGGCACTGCAGTTCTCTTTCAGTCAAGGAGGCCGTTCGACTGGCAAAGGGAGTCTGCGCAGCACTGCTTTCGCGAGGCTCTTCGACGACTGGGGCACTCAAGCCAGGCAAGCCAGAGAGCAGTACGTTGCCCTTGCTCTGAATGTGAAGAGCTTCCTCCAGGGGCCTGTTTAGGCTAAGGTTCCTCTAGAAGCCAGGAGCCGCCGTTCCGGCACGGAGAGAAGTCACCCTGCGAAATTGGCGAACGAGCTCCTATCCTGTGTGCCCCCAGGAGCGTCGCAGAGTTAAGGCACTCCGTGGTGGAGTCTGGCCTCATGGAAACCACTGCACACCCAACTCCCCCGACGTGAAACGCTGGAACTTACCTTGAGGCCTGAGGTCACCTTTCGTTTGGCCGGAGCTGAACATGTAGTGCCGTGGGAGGAGTTTCTAGCAAGGTATTGCCAGCACGGTTTTCCGCTTTGAGAGAACACGCAGCCTCGGCCCACAACGACAATCCTGCCGTGCAGAGACGTCGGGCCGCTAGTGCTGTTCGGGCAGCTTTGAAGCCAAGCGCACGGCGCCTCCAAACGGGGAGAAAGCGTACTCTCCCATCCGCGTCCCACTTTCAAGCTGAATGACGCAGCATGTTTCTCGCAAGGTTCTGCCGAGCTATCTAGTACAAGGGAGAGAGTGCCTGCCTCTGCCGAGAAAGGTTTTGACGTGGGGATTGCTGGACGTGCGGAAGAGCGTTCCCCAGGCCGTGCCAAGTTTAGGCTTTGGTGATTCTGGATGTTCCCAAGGGTCCAGAATTGTCCCCGGGAAAGCTGTCCTTTTTCTCTTTCTCCGGCTGGAAGTAAACATCTGGCAACCGACTGCCGTAAGCAGGCGTCCTGGGGGAGCCCCCCCCCCCCGGTTTCCTTTGGGACGCACATTGGTGTCTCACAGAAGAGCCCACATTCCCAATTGGGGGCACACCAGCGTGGAGTGTAAGGTTGTTTAGAACGGCGTACCTTGAGGCCGTGTGAAGGCCGTACAAACGAGAGCTTTCGAGCGAACAGGGCAGCGCTTCGCCATCGTCGTTGCACGTTCACGGAGCTTAATCAAACGAATGCATTTACTTCCTGTGGCTCAAACGCAAGAGAGGAGTTGGAAGGCATCCAGTGCCCTTTGACAGTTGTTACAACGAACGTGAGTGCACGGTGTCTCGTGAAATAAAGCCCTAGCACTGTTGAAGCCCTCCTTTAACGCATGCTTCTTCGCTCCTATGGCACTCTGACGGGGGAAATCTGGACTTTTGCTTGAGGCCGGGGTGGGGCGAGGGCACTCACAGTTCTTGTGCCGGCGAGCTCCCGAGCGCTCCTGCTGAAGCTCCCAGCAAGGAACTGAGAGCAGCAGGCCTCACACGCGTAAACTCAGACTTCTGCTGTCACGAGTAAACTCAGACTTCTTGTGGGAGGCCTTCCGGCAGCAAAGAGAAGGTGGGCGCGAGCAGTGTACTTCAGGCAGCTTAGGACCCGCCACTGTCTCGTTTACCACGGAGGGGAATAAGGTTTAGCCAGGGTCGCCCAGCTTCAAACCGGAGCTCCTATAGGGATCCTCAGCGGTTTCTGATTACCTCAAGGAAACACAACGGGAGGAACAGGGCCCTTCCGTGGAGGCCCGTTTGGGCACAGGGACCTCTGCGTGGGAGCTACTGGGTAAGTGTGGCAGTCCCTTAGGTAGGCCTCAGTGACCGAGGCTCTCTGGCTCACGCCTAGCTCTGTAAAGAAGTGTGGCAAACGTACGTACTGCTCCTCAGGCTGGGCGCACAGCCTAGCTTTCGCTTCTATGAGAGTGCTGTCCCGAGTCTCTTCCTGGAGCCAGTCGTCAGCACGGTGCCTTTTGGCACTGCAGTTCTCTTTCAGTCAAGGAGGCCGTTCGACTGGCAAAGGGAGTCTGCGCAGCACTGCTTTCGCGAGGCTCTTCGACGACTGGGGCACTCAAGCCAGGCAAGCCAGAGAGCAGTACGTTGCCCTTGCTCTGAATGTGAAGAGCTTCCTCCAGGGGCCTGTTTAGGCTAAGGTTCCTCTAGAAGCCAGGAGCCGCCGTTCCGGCACGGAGAGAAGTCATCCTGCGAAATTGGCGAACGAGCTCCTATCCTGTGTGCCCCCAGGAGCGTCGCAGAGTTAAGGCACTCCGTGGTGGAGTCTGGCCTCATGGAAACCACTGCACACCCAACTCCCCCGACGTGAAACGCTGGAACTTACCTTGAGGCCTGAGGTCACCTTTCGTTTGGCCGGAGCTGAACATGTAGTGCCGTGGGAGGAGTTTCTAGCAAGGTATTGCCAGCACGGTTTTCCGCTTTGAGAGAACACGCAGCCTCGGCCCACAACGACAATCCTGCCGTGCAGAGACGTCGGGCCGCTAGTGCTGTTCGGGCAGCTTTGAAGCCAAGCGCACGGCGCCTCCAAACGGGGAGAAAGCGTACTCTCCCATCCGCGTCCCACTTTCAAGCTGAATGACGCAGCATGTTTCTCGCAAGGTTCTGCCGAGCTATCTAGTACAAGGGAGAGAGTGCCTGCCTCTGCCGAGAAAGGTTTTGACGTGGGGATTGCTGGACGTGCGGAAGAGCGTTCCCCAGGCCGTGCCAAGTTTAGGCTTTGGTGATTCTGGATGTTCCCAAGGGTCCAGAATTGTCCCCGGGAAAGCTGTCCTTTTTCTCTTTCTCCGGCTGGAAGTAAACATCTGGCAACCGACTGCCGTAAGCAGGCGTCCTGGGGGAGCCCCCCCCCCCCGGTTTCCTTTGGGACGCACATTGGTGTCTCACAGAAGAGCCCACATTCCCAATTGGGGGCACACCAGCGTGGAGTGTAAGGTTGTTTAGAACGGCGTACCTTGAGGCCGTGTGAAGGCCGTACAAACGAGAGCTTTCGAGCGAACAGGGCAGCGCTTCGCCATCGTCGTTGCACGTTCACGGAGCTTAATCAAACGAATGCATTTACTTCCTGTGGCTCAAACGCAAGAGAGGAGTTGGAAGGCATCCAGTGCCCTTTGACAGTTGTTACAACGAACGTGAGTGCACGGTGTCTCGTGAAATAAAGCCCTAGCACTGTTGAAGCCCTCCTTTAACGCATGCTTCTTCGCTCCTATGGCACTCTGACGGGGGAAATCTGGACTTTTGCTTGAGGCCGGGGTGGGGCGAGGGCACTCACAGTTCTTGTGCCGGCGAGCTCCCGAGCGCTCCTGCTGAAGCTCCCAGCAAGGAACTGAGAGCAGCAGGCCTCACACGCGTAAACTCAGACTTCTGCTGTCACGAGTAAACTCAGACTTCTTGTGGGAGGCCTTCCGGCAGCAAAGAGAAGGTGGGCGCGAGCAGTGTACTTCAGGCAGCTTAGGACCCGCCACTGTCTCGTTTACCACGGAGGGGAATAAGGTTTAGCCAGGGTCGCCCAGCTTCAAACCGGAGCTCCTATAGGGATCCTCAGCGGTTTCTGATTACCTCAAGGAAACACAACGGGAGGAACAGGGCCCTTCCGTGGAGGCCCGTTTGGGCACAGGGACCTCTGCGTGGGAGCTACTGGGTAAGTGTGGCAGTCCCTTAGGTAGGCCTCAGTGACCGAGGCTCTCTGGCTCACGCCTAGCTCTGTAAAGAAGTGTGGCAAACGTACGTACTGCTCCTCAGGCTGGGCGCACAGCCTAGCTTTCGCTTCTATGAGAGTGCTGTCCCGAGTCTCTTCCTGGAGCCAGTCGTCAGCACGGTGCCTTTTGGCACTGCAGTTCTCTTTCAGTCAAGGAGGCCGTTCGACTGGCAAAGGGAGTCTGCGCAGCACTGCTTTCGCGAGGCTCTTCGACGACTGGGGCACTCAAGCCAGGCAAGCCAGAGAGCAGTACGTTGCCCTTGCTCTGAATGTGAAGAGCTTCCTCCAGGGGCCTGTTTAGGCTAAGGTTCCTCTAGAAGCCAGGAGCCGCCGTTCCGGCACGGAGAGAAGTCATCCTGCGAAATTGGCGAACGAGCTCCTATCCTGTGTGCCCCCAGGAGCGTCGCAGAGTTAAGGCACTCCGTGGTGGAGTCTGGCCTCATGGAAACCACTGCACACCCAACTCCCCCGACGTGAAACGCTGGAACTTACCTTGAGGCCTGAGGTCACCTTTCGTTTGGCCGGAGCTGAACATGTAGTGCCGTGGGAGGAGTTTCTAGCAAGGTATTGCCAGCACGGTTTTCCGCTTTGAGAGAACACGCAGCCTCGGCCCACAACGACAATCCTGCCGTGCAGAGACGTCGGGCCGCTAGTGCTGTTCGGGCAGCTTTGAAGCCAAGCGCACGGCGCCTCCAAACGGGGAGAAAGCGTACTCTCCCATCCGCGTCCCACTTTCAAGCTGAATGACGCAGCATGTTTCTCGCAAGGTTCTGCCGAGCTATCTAGTACAAGGGAGAGAGTGCCTGCCTCTGCCGAGAAAGGTTTTGACGTGGGGATTGCTGGACGTGCGGAAGAGCGTTCCCCAGGCCGTGCCAAGTTTAGGCTTTGGTGATTCTGGATGTTCCCAAGGGTCCAGAATTGTCCCCGGGAAAGCTGTCCTTTTTCTCTTTCTCCGGCTGGAAGTAAACATCTGGCAACCGACTGCCGTAAGCAGGCGTCCTGGGGGAGCCCCCCCCCCCCGGTTTCCTTTGGGACGCACATTGGTGTCTCACAGAAGAGCCCACATTCCCAATTGGGGGCACACCAGCGTGGAGTGTAAGGTTGTTTAGAACGGCGTACCTTGAGGCCGTGTGAAGGCCGTACAAACGAGAGCTTTCGAGCGAACAGGGCAGCGCTTCGCCATCGTCGTTGCACGTTCACGGAGCTTAATCAAACGAATGCATTTACTTCCTGTGGCTCAAACGCAAGAGAGGAGTTGGAAGGCATCCAGTGCCCTTTGACAGTTGTTACAACGAACGTGAGTGCACGGTGTCTCGTGAAATAAAGCCCTAGCACTGTTGAAGCCCTCCTTTAACGCATGCTTCTTCGCTCCTATGGCACTCTGACGGGGGAAATCTGGACTTTTGCTTGAGGCCGGGGTGGGGCGAGGGCACTCACAGTTCTTGTGCCGGCGAGCTCCCGAGCGCTCCTGCTGAAGCTCCCAGCAAGGAACTGAGAGCAGCAGGCCTCACACGCGTAAACTCAGACTTCTGCTGTCACGAGTAAACTCAGACTTCTTGTGGGAGGCCTTCCGGCAGCAAAGAGAAGGTGGGCGCGAGCAGTGTACTTCAGGCAGCTTAGGACCCGCCACTGTCTCGTTTACCACGGAGGGGAATAAGGTTTAGCCAGGGTCGCCCAGCTTCAAACCGGAGCTCCTATAGGGATCCTCAGCGGTTTCTGATTACCTCAAGGAAACACAACGGGAGGAACAGGGCCCTTCCGTGGAGGCCCGTTTGGGCACAGGGACCTCTGCGTGGGAGCTACTGGGTAAGTGTGGCAGTCCCTTAGGTAGGCCTCAGTGACCGAGGCTCTCTGGCTCACGCCTAGCTCTGTAAAGAAGTGTGGCAAACGTACGTACTGCTCCTCAGGCTGGGCGCACAGCCTAGCTTTCGCTTCTATGAGAGTGCTGTCCCGAGTCTCTTCCTGGAGCCAGTCGTCAGCACGGTGCCTTTTGGCACTGCAGTTCTCTTTCAGTCAAGGAGGCCGTTCGACTGGCAAAGGGAGTCTGCGCAGCACTGCTTTCGCGAGGCTCTTCGACGACTGGGGCACTCAAGCCAGGCAAGCCAGAGAGCAGTACGTTGCCCTTGCTCTGAATGTGAAGAGCTTCCTCCAGGGGCCTGTTTAGGCTAAGATTCCTCTAGAAGCCAGGAGCCGCCGTTCCGGCACGGAGAGAAGTCACCCTGCGAAATTGGCGAACGAGCTCCTATCCTGTGTGCCCCCAGGAGCGTCGCAGAGTTAAGGCACTCCGTGGTGGAGTCTGGCCTCATGGAAACCACTGCACACCCAACTCCCCCGACGTGAAACGCTGGAACTTACCTTGAGGCCTGAGGTCACCTTTCGTTTGGCCGGAGCTGAACATGTAGTGCCGTGGGAGGAGTTTCTAGCAAGGTATTGCCAGCACGGTTTTCCGCTTTGAGAGAACACGCAGCCTCGGCCCACAACGACAATCCTGCCGTGCAGAGACGTCGGGCCGCTAGTGCTGTTCGGGCAGCTTTGAAGCCAAGCGCACGGCGCCTCCAAACGGGGAGAAAGCGTACTCTCCCATCCGCGTCCCACTTTCAAGCTGAATGACGCAGCATGTTTCTCGCAAGGTTCTGCCGAGCTATCTAGTACAAGGGAGAGAGTGCCTGCCTCTGCCGAGAAAGGTTTTGACGTGGGGATTGCTGGACGTGCGGAAGAGCGTTCCCCAGGCCGTGCCAAGTTTAGGCTTTGGTGATTCTGGATGTTCCCAAGGGTCCAGAATTGTCCCCGGGAAAGCTGTCCTTTTTCTCTTTCTCCGGCTGGAAGTAAACATCTGGCAACCGACTGCCGTAAGCAGGCGTCCTGGGGGAGCCCCCCCCCCCCGGTTTCCTTTGGGACGCACATTGGTGTCTCACAGAAGAGCCCACATTCCCAATTGGGGGCACACCAGCGTGGAGTGTAAGGTTGTTTAGAACGGCGTACCTTGAGGCCGTGTGAAGGCCGTACAAACGAGAGCTTTCGAGCGAACAGGGCAGCGCTTCGCCATCGTCGTTGCACGTTCACGGAGCTTAATCAAACGAATGCATTTACTTCCTGTGGCTCAAACGCAAGAGAGGAGTTGGAAGGCATCCAGTGCCCTTTGACAGTTGTTACAACGAACGTGAGTGCACGGTGTCTCGTGAAATAAAGCCCTAGCACTGTTGAAGCCCTCCTTTAACGCATGCTTCTTCGCTCCTATGGCACTCTGACGGGGGAAATCTGGACTTTTGCTTGAGGCCGGGGTGGGGCGAGGGCACTCACAGTTCTTGTGCCGGCGAGCTCCCGAGCGCTCCTGCTGAAGCTCCCAGCAAGGAACTGAGAGCAGCAGGCCTCACACGCGTAAACTCAGACTTCTGCTGTCACGAGTAAACTCAGACTTCTTGTGGGAGGCCTTCCGGCAGCAAAGAGAAGGTGGGCGCGAGCAGTGTACTTCAGGCAGCTTAGGACCCGCCACTGTCTCGTTTACCACGGAGGGGAATAAGGTTTAGCCAGGGTCGCCCAGCTTCAAACCGGAGCTCCTATAGGGATCCTCAGCGGTTTCTGATTACCTCAAGGAAACACAACGGGAGGAACAGGGCCCTTCCGTGGAGGCCCGTTTGGGCACAGGGACCTCTGCGTGGGAGCTACTGGGTAAGTGTGGCAGTCCCTTAGGTAGGCCTCAGTGACCGAGGCTCTCTGGCTCACGCCTAGCTCTGTAAAGAAGTGTGGCAAACGTACGTACTGCTCCTCAGGCTGGGCGCACAGCCTAGCTTTCGCTTCTATGAGAGTGCTGTCCCGAGTCTCTTCCTGGAGCCAGTCGTCAGCACGGTGCCTTTTGGCACTGCAGTTCTCTTTCAGTCAAGGAGGCCGTTCGACTGGCAAAGGGAGTCTGCGCAGCACTGCTTTCGCGAGGCTCTTTGACGACTGGGGCACTCAAGCCAGGCAAGCCAGAGAGCAGTACGTTGCCCTTGCTCTGAATGTGAAGAGCTTCCTCCAGGGGCCTGTTTAGGCTAAGGTTCCTCTAGAAGCCAGGAGCCGCCGTTCCGGCACGGAGAGAAGTCATCCTGCGAAATTGGCGAACGAGCTCCTATCCTGTGTGCCCCCAGGAGCGTCGCAGAGTTAAGGCACTCCGTGGTGGAGTCTGGCCTCATGGAAACCACTGCACACCCAACTCCCCCGACGTGAAACGCTGGAACTTACCTTGAGGCCTGAGGTCACCTTTCGTTTGGCCGGAGCTGAACATGTAGTGCCGTGGGAGGAGTTTCTAGCAAGGTATTGCCAGCACGGTTTTCCGCTTTGAGAGAACACGCAGCCTCGGCCCACAACGACAATCCTGCCGTGCAGAGACGTCGGGCCGCTAGTGCTGTTCGGGCAGCTTTGAAGCCAAGCGCACGGCGCCTCCAAACGGGGAGAAAGCGTACTCTCCCATCCGCGTCCCACTTTCAAGCTGAATGACGCAGCATGTTTCTCGCAAGGTTCTGCCGAGCTATCTAGTACAAGGGAGAGAGTGCCTGCCTCTGCCGAGAAAGGTTTTGACGTGGGGATTGCTGGACGTGCGGAAGAGCGTTCCCCAGGCCGTGCCAAGTTTAGGCTTTGGTGATTCTGGATGTTCCCAAGGGTCCAGAATTGTCCCCGGGAAAGCTGTCCTTTTTCTCTTTCTCCGGCTGGAAGTAAACATCTGGCAACCGACTGCCGTAAGCAGGCGTCCTGGGGGAGCCCCCCCCCCCCCGGTTTCCTTTGGGACGCACATTGGTGTCTCACAGAAGAGCCCACATTCCCAATTGGGGGCACACCAGCGTGGAGTGTAAGGTTGTTTAGAACGGCGTACCTTGAGGCCGTGTGAAGGCCGTACAAACGAGAGCTTTCGAGCGAACAGGGCAGCGCTTCGCCATCGTCGTTGCACGTTCACGGAGCTTAATCAAACGAATGCATTTACTTCCTGTGGCTCAAACGCAAGAGAGGAGTTGGAAGGCATCCAGTGCCCTTTGACAGTTGTTACAACGAACGTGAGTGCACGGTGTCTCGTGAAATAAAGCCCTAGCACTGTTGAAGCCCTCCTTTAACGCATGCTTCTTCGCTCCTATGGCACTCTGACGGGGGAAATCTGGACTTTTGCTTGAGGCCGGGGTGGGGCGAGGGCACTCACAGTTCTTGTGCCGGCGAGCTCCCGAGCGCTCCTGCTGAAGCTCCCAGCAAGGAACTGAGAGCAGCAGGCCTCACACGCGTAAACTCAGACTTCTGCTGTCACGAGTAAACTCAGACTTCTTGTGGGAGGCCTTCCGGCAGCAAAGAGAAGGTGGGCGCGAGCAGTGTACTTCAGGCAGCTTAGGACCCGCCACTGTCTCGTTTACCACGGAGGGGAATAAGGTTTAGCCAGGGTCGCCCAGCTTCAAACCGGAGCTCCTATAGGGATCCTCAGCGGTTTCTGATTACCTCAAGGAAACACAACGGGAGGAACAGGGCCCTTCCGTGGAGGCCCGTTTGGGCACAGGGACCTCTGCGTGGGAGCTACTGGGTAAGTGTGGCAGTCCCTTAGGTAGGCCTCAGTGACCGAGGCTCTCTGGCTCACGCCTAGCTCTGTAAAGAAGTGTGGCAAACGTACGTACTGCTCCTCAGGCTGGGCGCACAGCCTAGCTTTCGCTTCTATGAGAGTGCTGTCCCGAGTCTCTTCCTGGAGCCAGTCGTCAGCACGGTGCCTTTTGGCACTGCAGTTCTCTTTCAGTCAAGGAGGCCGTTCGACTGGCAAAGGGAGTCTGCGCAGCACTGCTTTCGCGAGGCTCTTCGACGACTGGGGCACTCAAGCCAGGCAAGCCAGAGAGCAGTACGTTGCCCTTGCTCTGAATGTGAAGAGCTTCCTCCAGGGGCCTGTTTAGGCTAAGGTTCCTCTAGAAGCCAGGAGCCGCCGTTCCGGCACGGAGAGAAGTCATCCTGCGAAATTGGCGAACGAGCTCCTATCCTGTGTGCCCCCAGGAGCGTCGCAGAGTTAAGGCACTCCGTGGTGGAGTCTGGCCTCATGGAAACCACTGCACACCCAACTCCCCCGACGTGAAACGCTGGAACTTACCTTGAGGCCTGAGGTCACCTTTCGTTTGGCCGGAGCTGAACATGTAGTGCCGTGGGAGGAGTTTCTAGCAAGGTATTGCCAGCACGGTTTTCCGCTTTGAGAGAACACGCAGCCTCGGCCCACAACGACAATCCTGCCGTGCAGAGACGTCGGGCCGCTAGTGCTGTTCGGGCAGCTTTGAAGCCAAGCGCACGGCGCCTCCAAACGGGGAGAAAGCGTACTCTCCCATCCGCGTCCCACTTTCAAGCTGAATGACGCAGCATGTTTCTCGCAAGGTTCTGCCGAGCTATCTAGTACAAGGGAGAGAGTGCCTGCCTCTGCCGAGAAAGGTTTTGACGTGGGGATTGCTGGACGTGCGGAAGAGCGTTCCCCAGGCCGTGCCAAGTTTAGGCTTTGGTGATTCTGGATGTTCCCAAGGGTCCAGAATTGTCCCCGGGAAAGCTGTCCTTTTTCTCTTTCTCCGGCTGGAAGTAAACATCTGGCAACCGACTGCCGTAAGCAGGCGTCCTGGGGGAGCCCCCCCCCCCCGGTTTCCTTTGGGACGCACATTGGTGTCTCACAGAAGAGCCCACATTCCCAATTGGGGGCACACCAGCGTGGAGTGTAAGGTTGTTTAGAACGGCGTACCTTGAGGCCGTGTGAAGGCCGTACAAACGAGAGCTTTCGAGCGAACAGGGCAGCGCTTCGCCATCGTCGTTGCACGTTCACGGAGCTTAATCAAACGAATGCATTTACTTCCTGTGGCTCAAACGCAAGAGAGGAGTTGGAAGGCATCCAGTGCCCTTTGACAGTTGTTACAACGAACGTGAGTGCACGGTGTCTCGTGAAATAAAGCCCTAGCACTGTTGAAGCCCTCCTTTAACGCATGCTTCTTCGCTCCTATGGCACTCTGACGGGGGAAATCTGGACTTTTGCTTGAGGCCGGGGTGGGGCGAGGGCACTCACAGTTCTTGTGCCGGCGAGCTCCCGAGCGCTCCTGCTGAAGCTCCCAGCAAGGAACTGAGAGCAGCAGGCCTCACACGCGTAAACTCAGACTTCTGCTGTCACGAGTAAACTCAGACTTCTTGTGGGAGGCCTTCCGGCAGCAAAGAGAAGGTGGGCGCGAGCAGTGTACTTCAGGCAGCTTAGGACCCGCCACTGTCTCGTTTACCACGGAGGGGAATAAGGTTTAGCCAGGGTCGCCCAGCTTCAAACCGGAGCTCCTATAGGGATCCTCAGCGGTTTCTGATTACCTCAAGGAAACACAACGGGAGGAACAGGGCCCTTCCGTGGAGGCCCGTTTGGGCACAGGGACCTCTGCGTGGGAGCTACTGGGTAAGTGTGGCAGTCCCTTAGGTAGGCCTCAGTGACCGAGGCTCTCTGGCTCACGCCTAGCTCTGTAAAGAAGTGTGGCAAACGTACGTACTGCTCCTCAGGCTGGGCGCACAGCCTAGCTTTCGCTTCTATGAGAGTGCTGTCCCGAGTCTCTTCCTGGAGCCAGTCGTCAGCACGGTGCCTTTTGGCACTGCAGTTCTCTTTCAGTCAAGGAGGCCGTTCGACTGGCAAAGGGAGTCTGCGCAGCACTGCTTTCGCGAGGCTCTTCGACGACTGGGGCACTCAAGCCAGGCAAGCCAGAGAGCAGTACGTTGCCCTTGCTCTGAATGTGAAGAGCTTCCTCCAGGGGCCTGTTTAGGCTAAGGTTCCTCTAGAAGCCAGGAGCCGCCGTTCCGGCACGGAGAGAAGTCATCCTGCGAAATTGGCGAACGAGCTCCTATCCTGTGTGCCCCCAGGAGCGTCGCAGAGTTAAGGCACTCCGTGGTGGAGTCTGGCCTCATGGAAACCACTGCACACCCAACTCCCCCGACGTGAAACGCTGGAACTTACCTTGAGGCCTGAGGTCACCTTTCGTTTGGCCGGAGCTGAACATGTAGTGCCGTGGGAGGAGTTTCTAGCAAGGTATTGCCAGCACGGTTTTCCGCTTTGAGAGAACACGCAGCCTCGGCCCACAACGACAATCCTGCCGTGCAGAGACGTCGGGCCGCTAGTGCTGTTCGGGCAGCTTTGAAGCCAAGCGCACGGCGCCTCCAAACGGGGAGAAAGCGTACTCTCCCATCCGCGTCCCACTTTCAAGCTGAATGACGCAGCATGTTTCTCGCAAGGTTCTGCCGAGCTATCTAGTACAAGGGAGAGAGTGCCTGCCTCTGCCGAGAAAGGTTTTGACGTGGGGATTGCTGGACGTGCGGAAGAGCGTTCCCCAGGCCGTGCCAAGTTTAGGCTTTGGTGATTCTGGATGTTCCCAAGGGTCCAGAATTGTCCCCGGGAAAGCTGTCCTTTTTCTCTTTCTCCGGCTGGAAGTAAACATCTGGCAACCGACTGCCGTAAGCAGGCGTCCTGGGGGAGCCCCCCCCCCCCGGTTTCCTTTGGGACGCACATTGGTGTCTCACAGAAGAGCCCACATTCCCAATTGGGGGCACACCAGCGTGGAGTGTAAGGTTGTTTAGAACGGCGTACCTTGAGGCCGTGTGAAGGCCGTACAAACGAGAGCTTTCGAGCGAACAGGGCAGCGCTTCGCCATCGTCGTTGCACGTTCACGGAGCTTAATCAAACGAATGCATTTACTTCCTGTGGCTCAAACGCAAGAGAGGAGTTGGAAGGCATCCAGTGCCCTTTGACAGTTGTTACAACGAACGTGAGTGCACGGTGTCTCGTGAAATAAAGCCCTAGCACTGTTGAAGCCCTCCTTTAACGCATGCTTCTTCGCTCCTATGGCACTCTGACGGGGGAAATCTGGACTTTTGCTTGAGGCCGGGGTGGGGCGAGGGCACTCACAGTTCTTGTGCCGGCGAGCTCCCGAGCGCTCCTGCTGAAGCTCCCAGCAAGGAACTGAGAGCAGCAGGCCTCACACGCGTAAACTCAGACTTCTGCTGTCACGAGTAAACTCAGACTTCTTGTGGGAGGCCTTCCGGCAGCAAAGAGAAGGTGGGCGCGAGCAGTGTACTTCAGGCAGCTTAGGACCCGCCACTGTCTCGTTTACCACGGAGGGGAATAAGGTTTAGCCAGGGTCGCCCAGCTTCAAACCGGAGCTCCTATAGGGATCCTCAGCGGTTTCTGATTACCTCAAGGAAACACAACGGGAGGAACAGGGCCCTTCCGTGGAGGCCCGTTTGGGCACAGGGACCTCTGCGTGGGAGCTACTGGGTAAGTGTGGCAGTCCCTTAGGTAGGCCTCAGTGACCGAGGCTCTCTGGCTCACGCCTAGCTCTGTAAAGAAGTGTGGCAAACGTACGTACTGCTCCTCAGGCTGGGCGCACAGCCTAGCTTTCGCTTCTATGAGAGTGCTGTCCCGAGTCTCTTCCTGGAGCCAGTCGTCAGCACGGTGCCTTTTGGCACTGCAGTTCTCTTTCAGTCAAGGAGGCCGTTCGACTGGCAAAGGGAGTCTGCGCAGCACTGCTTTCGCGAGGCTCTTCGACGACTGGGGCACTCAAGCCAGGCAAGCCAGAGAGCAGTACGTTGCCCTTGCTCTGAATGTGAAGAGCTTCCTCCAGGGGCCTGTTTAGGCTAAGGTTCCTCTAGAAGCCAGGAGCCGCCGTTCCGGCACGGAGAGAAGTCATCCTGCGAAATTGGCGAACGAGCTCCTATCCTGTGTGCCCCCAGGAGCGTCGCAGAGTTAAGGCACTCCGTGGTGGAGTCTGGCCTCATGGAAACCACTGCACACCCAACTCCCCCGACGTGAAACGCTGGAACTTACCTTGAGGCCTGAGGTCACCTTTCGTTTGGCCGGAGCTGAACATGTAGTGCCGTGGGAGGAGTTTCTAGCAAGGTATTGCCAGCACGGTTTTCCGCTTTGAGAGAACACGCAGCCTCGGCCCACAACGACAATCCTGCCGTGCAGAGACGTCGGGCCGCTAGTGCTGTTCGGGCAGCTTTGAAGCCAAGCGCACGGCGCCTCCAAACGGGGAGAAAGCGTACTCTCCCATCCGCGTCCCACTTTCAAGCTGAATGACGCAGCATGTTTCTCGCAAGGTTCTGCCGAGCTATCTAGTACAAGGGAGAGAGTGCCTGCCTCTGCCGAGAAAGGTTTTGACGTGGGGATTGCTGGACGTGCGGAAGAGCGTTCCCCAGGCCGTGCCAAGTTTAGGCTTTGGTGATTCTGGATGTTCCCAAGGGTCCAGAATTGTCCCCGGGAAAGCTGTCCTTTTTCTCTTTCTCCGGCTGGAAGTAAACATCTGGCAACCGACTGCCGTAAGCAGGCGTCCTGGGGGAGCCCCCCCCCCCCGGTTTCCTTTGGGACGCACATTGGTGTCTCACAGAAGAGCCCACATTCCCAATTGGGGGCACACCAGCGTGGAGTGTAAGGTTGTTTAGAACGGCGTACCTTGAGGCCGTGTGAAGGCCGTACAAACGAGAGCTTTCGAGCGAACAGGGCAGCGCTTCGCCATCGTCGTTGCACGTTCACGGAGCTTAATCAAACGAATGCATTTACTTCCTGTGGCTCAAACGCAAGAGAGGAGTTGGAAGGCATCCAGTGCCCTTTGACAGTTGTTACAACGAACGTGAGTGCACGGTGTCTCGTGAAATAAAGCCCTAGCACTGTTGAAGCCCTCCTTTAACGCATGCTTCTTCGCTCCTATGGCACTCTGACGGGGGAAATCTGGACTTTTGCTTGAGGCCGGGGTGGGGCGAGGGCACTCACAGTTCTTGTGCCGGCGAGCTCCCGAGCGCTCCTGCTGAAGCTCCCAGCAAGGAACTGAGAGCAGCAGGCCTCACACGCGTAAACTCAGACTTCTGCTGTCACGAGTAAACTCAGACTTCTTGTGGGAGGCCTTCCGGCAGCAAAGAGAAGGTGGGCGCGAGCAGTGTACTTCAGGCAGCTTAGGACCCGCCACTGTCTCGTTTACCACGGAGGGGAATAAGGTTTAGCCAGGGTCGCCCAGCTTCAAACCGGAGCTCCTATAGGGGTCCTCAGCGGTTTCTGATTACCTCAAGGAAACACAACGGGAGGAACAGGGCCCTTCCGTGGAGGCCCGTTTGGGCACAGGGACCTCTGCGTGGGAGCTACTGGGTAAGTGTGGCAGTCCCTTAGGTAGGCCTCAGTGACCGAGGCTCTCTGGCTCACGCCTAGCTCTGTAAAGAAGTGTGGCAAACGTACGTACTGCTCCTCAGGCTGGGCGCACAGCCTAGCTTTCGCTTCTATGAGAGTGCTGTCCCGAGTCTCTTCCTGGAGCCAGTCGTCAGCACGGTGCCTTTTGGCACTGCAGTTCTCTTTCAGTCAAGGAGGCCGTTCGACTGGCAAAGGGAGTCTGCGCAGCACTGCTTTCGCGAGGCTCTTTGACGACTGGGGCACTCAAGCCAGGCAAGCCAGAGAGCAGTACGTTGCCCTTGCTCTGAATGTGAAGAGCTTCCTCCAGGGGCCTGTTTAGGCTAAGGTTCCTCTAGAAGCCAGGAGCCGCCGTTCCGGCACGGAGAGAAGTCATCCTGCGAAATTGGCGAACGAGCTCCTATCCTGTGTGCCCCCAGGAGCGTCGCAGAGTTAAGGCACTCCGTGGTGGAGTCTGGCCTCATGGAAACCACTGCACACCCAACTCCCCCGACGTGAAACGCTGGAACTTACCTTGAGGCCTGAGGTCACCTTTCGTTTGGCCGGAGCTGAACATGTAGTGCCGTGGGAGGAGTTTCTAGCAAGGTATTGCCAGCACGGTTTTCCGCTTTGAGAGAACACGCAGCCTCGGCCCACAACGACAATCCTGCCGTGCAGAGACGTCGGGCCGCTAGTGCTGTTCGGGCAGCTTTGAAGCCAAGCGCACGGCGCCTCCAAACGGGGAGAAAGCGTACTCTCCCATCCGCGTCCCACTTTCAAGCTGAATGACGCAGCATGTTTCTCGCAAGGTTCTGCCGAGCTATCTAGTACAAGGGAGAGAGTGCCTGCCTCTGCCGAGAAAGGTTTTGACGTGGGGATTGCTGGACGTGCGGAAGAGCGTTCCCCAGGCCGTGCCAAGTTTAGGCTTTGGTGATTCTGGATGTTCCCAAGGGTCCAGAATTGTCCCCGGGAAAGCTGTCCTTTTTCTCTTTCTCCGGCTGGAAGTAAACATCTGGCAACCGACTGCCGTAAGCAGGCGTCCTGGGGGAGCCCCCCCCCCCCGGTTTCCTTTGGGACGCACATTGGTGTCTCACAGAAGAGCCCACATTCCCAATTGGGGGCACACCAGCGTGGAGTGTAAGGTTGTTTAGAACGGCGTACCTTGAGGCCGTGTGAAGGCCGTACAAACGAGAGCTTTCGAGCGAACAGGGCAGCGCTTCGCCATCGTCGTTGCACGTTCACGGAGCTTAATCAAACGAATGCATTTACTTCCTGTGGCTCAAACGCAAGAGAGGAGTTGGAAGGCATCCAGTGCCCTTTGACAGTTGTTACAACGAACGTGAGTGCACGGTGTCTCGTGAAATAAAGCCCTAGCACTGTTGAAGCCCTCCTTTAACGCATGCTTCTTCGCTCCTATGGCACTCTGACGGGGGAAATCTGGACTTTTGCTTGAGGCCGGGGTGGGGCGAGGGCACTCACAGTTCTTGTGCCGGCGAGCTCCCGAGCGCTCCTGCTGAAGCTCCCAGCAAGGAACTGAGAGCAGCAGGCCTCACACGCGTAAACTCAGACTTCTGCTGTCACGAGTAAACTCAGACTTCTTGTGGGAGGCCTTCCGGCAGCAAAGAGAAGGTGGGCGCGAGCAGTGTACTTCAGGCAGCTTAGGACCCGCCACTGTCTCGTTTACCACGGAGGGGAATAAGGTTTAGCCAGGGTCGCCCAGCTTCAAACCGGAGCTCCTATAGGGGTCCTCAGCGGTTTCTGATTACCTCAAGGAAACACAACGGGAGGAACAGGGCCCTTCCGTGGAGGCCCGTTTGGGCACAGGGACCTCTGCGTGGGAGCTACTGGGTAAGTGTGGCAGTCCCTTAGGTAGGCCTCAGTGACCGAGGCTCTCTGGCTCACGCCTAGCTCTGTAAAGAAGTGTGGCAAACGTACGTACTGCTCCTCAGGCTGGGCGCACAGCCTAGCTTTCGCTTCTATGAGAGTGCTGTCCCGAGTCTCTTCCTGGAGCCAGTCGTCAGCACGGTGCCTTTTGGCACTGCAGTTCTCTTTCAGTCAAGGAGGCCGTTCGACTGGCAAAGGGAGTCTGCGCAGCACTGCTTTCGCGAGGCTCTTCGACGACTGGGGCACTCAAGCCAGGCAAGCCAGAGAGCAGTACGTTGCCCTTGCTCTGAATGTGAAGAGCTTCCTCCAGGGGCCTGTTTAGGCTAAGGTTCCTCTAGAAGCCAGGAGCCGCCGTTCCGGCACGGAGAGAAGTCATCCTGCGAAATTGGCGAACGAGCTCCTATCCTGTGTGCCCCCAGGAGCGTCGCAGAGTTAAGGCACTCCGTGGTGGAGTCTGGCCTCATGGAAACCACTGCACACCCAACTCCCCCGACGTGAAACGCTGGAACTTACCTTGAGGCCTGAGGTCACCTTTCGTTTGGCCGGAGCTGAACATGTAGTGCCGTGGGAGGAGTTTCTAGCAAGGTATTGCCAGCACGGTTTTCCGCTTTGAGAGAACACGCAGCCTCGGCCCACAACGACAATCCTGCCGTGCAGAGACGTCGGGCCGCTAGTGCTGTTCGGGCAGCTTTGAAGCCAAGCGCACGGCGCCTCCAAACGGGGAGAAAGCGTACTCTCCCATCCGCGTCCCACTTTCAAGCTGAATGACGCAGCATGTTTCTCGCAAGGTTCTGCCGAGCTATCTAGTACAAGGGAGAGAGTGCCTGCCTCTGCCGAGAAAGGTTTTGACGTGGGGATTGCTGGACGTGCGGAAGAGCGTTCCCCAGGCCGTGCCAAGTTTAGGCTTTGGTGATTCTGGATGTTCCCAAGGGTCCAGAATTGTCCCCGGGAAAGCTGTCCTTTTTCTCTTTCTCCGGCTGGAAGTAAACATCTGGCAACCGACTGCCGTAAGCAGGCGTCCTGGGGGAGCCCCCCCCCCCGGTTTCCTTTGGGACGCACATTGGTGTCTCACAGAAGAGCCCACATTCCCAATTGGGGGCACACCAGCGTGGAGTGTAAGGTTGTTTAGAACGGCGTACCTTGAGGCCGTGTGAAGGCCGTACAAACGAGAGCTTTCGAGCGAACAGGGCAGCGCTTCGCCATCGTCGTTGCACGTTCACGGAGCTTAATCAAACGAATGCATTTACTTCCTGTGGCTCAAACGCAAGAGAGGAGTTGGAAGGCATCCAGTGCCCTTTGACAGTTGTTACAACGAACGTGAGTGCACGGTGTCTCGTGAAATAAAGCCCTAGCACTGTTGAAGCCCTCCTTTAACGCATGCTTCTTCGCTCCTATGGCACTCTGACGGGGGAAATCTGGACTTTTGCTTGAGGCCGGGGTGGGGCGAGGGCACTCACAGTTCTTGTGCCGGCGAGCTCCCGAGCGCTCCTGCTGAAGCTCCCAGCAAGGAACTGAGAGCAGCAGGCCTCACACGCGTAAACTCAGACTTCTGCTGTCACGAGTAAACTCAGACTTCTTGTGGGAGGCCTTCCGGCAGCAAAGAGAAGGTGGGCGCGAGCAGTGTACTTCAGGCAGCTTAGGACCCGCCACTGTCTCGTTTACCACGGAGGGGAATAAGGTTTAGCCAGGGTCGCCCAGCTTCAAACCGGAGCTCCTATAGGGGTCCTCAGCGGTTTCTGATTACCTCAAGGAAACACAACGGGAGGAACAGGGCCCTTCCGTGGAGGCCCGTTTGGGCACAGGGACCTCTGCGTGGGAGCTACTGGGTAAGTGTGGCAGTCCCTTAGGTAGGCCTCAGTGACCGAGGCTCTCTGGCTCACGCCTAGCTCTGTAAAGAAGTGTGGCAAACGTACGTACTGCTCCTCAGGCTGGGCGCACAGCCTAGCTTTCGCTTCTATGAGAGTGCTGTCCCGAGTCTCTTCCTGGAGCCAGTCGTCAGCACGGTGCCTTTTGGCACTGCAGTTCTCTTTCAGTCAAGGAGGCCGTTCGACTGGCAAAGGGAGTCTGCGCAGCACTGCTTTCGCGAGGCTCTTCGACGACTGGGGCACTCAAGCCAGGCAAGCCAGAGAGCAGTACGTTGCCCTTGCTCTGAATGTGAAGAGCTTCCTCCAGGGGCCTGTTTAGGCTAAGGTTCCTCTAGAAGCCAGGAGCCGCCGTTCCGGCACGGAGAGAAGTCATCCTGCGAAATTGGCGAACGAGCTCCTATCCTGTGTGCCCCCAGGAGCGTCGCAGAGTTAAGGCACTCCGTGGTGGAGTCTGGCCTCATGGAAACCACTGCACACCCAACTCCCCCGACGTGAAACGCTGGAACTTACCTTGAGGCCTGAGGTCACCTTTCGTTTGGCCGGAGCTGAACATGTAGTGCCGTGGGAGGAGTTTCTAGCAAGGTATTGCCAGCACGGTTTTCCGCTTTGAGAGAACACGCAGCCTCGGCCCACAACGACAATCCTGCCGTGCAGAGACGTCGGGCCGCTAGTGCTGTTCGGGCAGCTTTGAAGCCAAGCGCACGGCGCCTCCAAACGGGGAGAAAGCGTACTCTCCCATCCGCGTCCCACTTTCAAGCTGAATGACGCAGCATGTTTCTCGCAAGGTTCTGCCGAGCTATCTAGTACAAGGGAGAGAGTGCCTGCCTCTGCCGAGAAAGGTTTTGACGTGGGGATTGCTGGACGTGCGGAAGAGCGTTCCCCAGGCCGTGCCAAGTTTAGGCTTTGGTGATTCTGGATGTTCCCAAGGGTCCAGAATTGTCCCCGGGAAAGCTGTCCTTTTTCTCTTTCTCCGGCTGGAAGTAAACATCTGGCAACCGACTGCCGTAAGCAGGCGTCCTGGGGGAGCCCCCCCCCCCCGGTTTCCTTTGGGACGCACATTGGTGTCTCACAGAAGAGCCCACATTCCCAATTGGGGGCACACCAGCGTGGAGTGTAAGGTTGTTTAGAACGGCGTACCTTGAGGCCGTGTGAAGGCCGTACAAACGAGAGCTTTCGAGCGAACAGGGCAGCGCTTCGCCATCGTCGTTGCACGTTCACGGAGCTTAATCAAACGAATGCATTTACTTCCTGTGGCTCAAACGCAAGAGAGGAGTTGGAAGGCATCCAGTGCCCTTTGACAGTTGTTACAACGAACGTGAGTGCACGGTGTCTCGTGAAATAAAGCCCTAGCACTGTTGAAGCCCTCCTTTAACGCATGCTTCTTCGCTCCTATGGCACTCTGACGGGGGAAATCTGGACTTTTGCTTGAGGCCGGGGTGGGGCGAGGGCACTCACAGTTCTTGTGCCGGCGAGCTCCCGAGCGCTCCTGCTGAAGCTCCCAGCAAGGAACTGAGAGCAGCAGGCCTCACACGCGTAAACTCAGACTTCTGCTGTCACGAGTAAACTCAGACTTCTTGTGGGAGGCCTTCCGGCAGCAAAGAGAAGGTGGGCGCGAGCAGTGTACTTCAGGCAGCTTAGGACCCGCCACTGTCTCGTTTACCACGGAGGGGAATAAGGTTTAGCCAGGGTCGCCCAGCTTCAAACCGGAGCTCCTATAGGGGTCCTCAGCGGTTTCTGATTACCTCAAGGAAACACAACGGGAGGAACAGGGCCCTTCCGTGGAGGCCCGTTTGGGCACAGGGACCTCTGCGTGGGAGCTACTGGGTAAGTGTGGCAGTCCCTTAGGTAGGCCTCAGTGACCGAGGCTCTCTGGCTCACGCCTAGCTCTGTAAAGAAGTGTGGCAAACGTACGTACTGCTCCTCAGGCTGGGCGCACAGCCTAGCTTTCGCTTCTATGAGAGTGCTGTCCCGAGTCTCTTCCTGGAGCCAGTCGTCAGCACGGTGCCTTTTGGCACTGCAGTTCTCTTTCAGTCAAGGAGGCCGTTCGACTGGCAAAGGGAGTCTGCGCAGCACTGCTTTCGCGAGGCTCTTCGACGACTGGGGCACTCAAGCCAGGCAAGCCAGAGAGCAGTACGTTGCCCTTGCTCTGAATGTGAAGAGCTTCCTCCAGGGGCCTGTTTAGGCTAAGGTTCCTCTAGAAGCCAGGAGCCGCCGTTCCGGCACGGAGAGAAGTCATCCTGCGAAATTGGCGAACGAGCTCCTATCCTGTGTGCCCCCAGGAGCGTCGCAGAGTTAAGGCACTCCGTGGTGGAGTCTGGCCTCATGGAAACCACTGCACACCCAACTCCCCCGACGTGAAACGCTGGAACTTACCTTGAGGCCTGAGGTCACCTTTCGTTTGGCCGGAGCTGAACATGTAGTGCCGTGGGAGGAGTTTCTAGCAAGGTATTGCCAGCACGGTTTTCCGCTTTGAGAGAACACGCAGCCTCGGCCCACAACGACAATCCTGCCGTGCAGAGACGTCGGGCCGCTAGTGCTGTTCGGGCAGCTTTGAAGCCAAGCGCACGGCGCCTCCAAACGGGGAGAAAGCGTACTCTCCCATCCGCGTCCCACTTTCAAGCTGAATGACGCAGCATGTTTCTCGCAAGGTTCTGCCGAGCTATCTAGTACAAGGGAGAGAGTGCCTGCCTCTGCCGAGAAAGGTTTTGACGTGGGGATTGCTGGACGTGCGGAAGAGCGTTCCCCAGGCCGTGCCAAGTTTAGGCTTTGGTGATTCTGGATGTTCCCAAGGGTCCAGAATTGTCCCCGGGAAAGCTGTCCTTTTTCTCTTTCTCCGGCTGGAAGTAAACATCTGGCAACCGACTGCCGTAAGCAGGCGTCCTGGGGGAGCCCCCCCCCCCCGGTTTCCTTTGGGACGCACATTGGTGTCTCACAGAAGAGCCCACATTCCCAATTGGGGGCACACCAGCGTGGAGTGTAAGGTTGTTTAGAACGGCGTACCTTGAGGCCGTGTGAAGGCCGTACAAACGAGAGCTTTCGAGCGAACAGGGCAGCGCTTCGCCATCGTCGTTGCACGTTCACGGAGCTTAATCAAACGAATGCATTTACTTCCTGTGGCTCAAACGCAAGAGAGGAGTTGGAAGGCATCCAGTGCCCTTTGACAGTTGTTACAACGAACGTGAGTGCACGGTGTCTCGTGAAATAAAGCCCTAGCACTGTTGAAGCCCTCCTTTAACGCATGCTTCTTCGCTCCTATGGCACTCTGACGGGGGAAATCTGGACTTTTGCTTGAGGCCGGGGTGGGGCGAGGGCACTCACAGTTCTTGTGCCGGCGAGCTCCCGAGCGCTCCTGCTGAAGCTCCCAGCAAGGAACTGAGAGCAGCAGGCCTCACACGCGTAAACTCAGACTTCTGCTGTCACGAGTAAACTCAGACTTCTTGTGGGAGGCCTTCCGGCAGCAAAGAGAAGGTGGGCGCGAGCAGTGTACTTCAGGCAGCTTAGGACCCGCCACTGTCTCGTTTACCACGGAGGGGAATAAGGTTTAGCCAGGGTCGCCCAGCTTCAAACCGGAGCTCCTATAGGGGTCCTCAGCGGTTTCTGATTACCTCAAGGAAACACAACGGGAGGAACAGGGCCCTTCCGTGGAGGCCCGTTTGGGCACAGGGACCTCTGCGTGGGAGCTACTGGGTAAGTGTGGCAGTCCCTTAGGTAGGCCTCAGTGACCGAGGCTCTCTGGCTCACGCCTAGCTCTGTAAAGAAGTGTGGCAAACGTACGTACTGCTCCTCAGGCTGGGCGCACAGCCTAGCTTTCGCTTCTATGAGAGTGCTGTCCCGAGTCTCTTCCTGGAGCCAGTCGTCAGCACGGTGCCTTTTGGCACTGCAGTTCTCTTTCAGTCAAGGAGGCCGTTCGACTGGCAAAGGGAGTCTGCGCAGCACTGCTTTCGCGAGGCTCTTCGACGACTGGGGCACTCAAGCCAGGCAAGCCAGAGAGCAGTACGTTGCCCTTGCTCTGAATGTGAAGAGCTTCCTCCAGGGGCCTGTTTAGGCTAAGGTTCCTCTAGAAGCCAGGAGCCGCCGTTCCGGCACGGAGAGAAGTCATCCTGCGAAATTGGCGAACGAGCTCCTATCCTGTGTGCCCCCAGGAGCGTCGCAGAGTTAAGGCACTCCGTGGTGGAGTCTGGCCTCATGGAAACCACTGCACACCCAACTCCCCCGACGTGAAACGCTGGAACTTACCTTGAGGCCTGAGGTCACCTTTCGTTTGGCCGGAGCTGAACATGTAGTGCCGTGGGAGGAGTTTCTAGCAAGGTATTGCCAGCACGGTTTTCCGCTTTGAGAGAACACGCAGCCTCGGCCCACAACGACAATCCTGCCGTGCAGAGACGTCGGGCCGCTAGTGCTGTTCGGGCAGCTTTGAAGCCAAGCGCACGGCGCCTCCAAACGGGGAGAAAGCGTACTCTCCCATCCGCGTCCCACTTTCAAGCTGAATGACGCAGCATGTTTCTCGGAAGGTTCTGCCGAGCTATCTAGTACAAGGGAGAGAGTGCCTGCCTCTGCCGAGAAAGGTTTTGACGTGGGGATTGCTGGACGTGCGGAAGAGCGTTCCCCAGGCCGTGCCAAGTTTAGGCTTTGGTGATTCTGGATGTTCCCAAGGGTCCAGAATTGTCCCCGGGAAAGCTGTCCTTTTTCTCTTTCTCCGGCTGGAAGTAAACATCTGGCAACCGACTGCCGTAAGCAGGCGTCCTGGGGGAGCCCCCCCCCCCCGGTTTCCTTTGGGACGCACATTGGTGTCTCACAGAAGAGCCCACATTCCCAATTGGGGGCACACCAGCGTGGAGTGTAAGGTTGTTTAGAACGGCGTACCTTGAGGCCGTGTGAAGGCCGTACAAACGAGAGCTTTCGAGCGAACAGGGCAGCGCTTCGCCATCGTCGTTGCACGTTCACGGAGCTTAATCAAACGAATGCATTTACTTCCTGTGGCTCAAACGCAAGAGAGGAGTTGGAAGGCATCCAGTGCCCTTTGACAGTTGTTACAACGAACGTGAGTGCACGGTGTCTCGTGAAATAAAGCCCTAGCACTGTTGAAGCCCTCCTTTAACGCATGCTTCTTCGCTCCTATGGCACTCTGACGGGGGAAATCTGGACTTTTGCTTGAGGCCGGGGTGGGGCGAGGGCACTCACAGTTCTTGTGCCGGCGAGCTCCCGAGCGCTCCTGCTGAAGCTCCCAGCAAGGAACTGAGAGCAGCAGGCCTCACACGCGTAAACTCAGACTTCTGCTGTCACGAGTAAACTCAGACTTCTTGTGGGAGGCCTTCCGGCAGCAAAGAGAAGGTGGGCGCGAGCAGTGTACTTCAGGCAGCTTAGGACCCGCCACTGTCTCGTTTACCACGGAGGGGAATAAGCTTTAGCCAGGGTCGCCCAGCTTCAAACCGGAGCTCCTATAGGGATCCTCAGCGGTTTCTGATTACCTCAAGGAAACACAACGGGAGGAACAGGGCCCTTCCGTGGAGGCCCGTTTGGGCACAGGGACCTCTGCGTGGGAGCTACTGGGTAAGTGTGGCAGTCCCTTAGGTAGGCCTCAGTGACCGAGGCTCTCCGGCTCATGCCTAGCTCTGTAAAGAAGTGTGGCAAACGTACGTACTGCTCCTCAGGCTGGGCGCACAGCCTAGCTTTCGCTTCTATGAGAGTGCTGTCCCGAGTCTCTTCCTGGAGCCAGTCGTCAGCACGGTGCCTTTTGGCACTGCAGTTCTCTTTCAGTCAAGGAGGCCGTTCGACTGGCAAAGGGAGTCTGCGCAGCACTGCTTTCGCGAGGCTCTTTGACGACTGGGGCACTCAAGCCAGGCAAGCCAGAGAGCAGTACGTTGCCCTTGCTCTGAATGTGAAGAGCTTCCTCCAGGGGCCTGTTTAGGCTAAGGTTCCTCTAGAAGCCAGGAGCCGCCGTTCCGGCACGGAGAGAAGTCATCCTGCGAAATTGGCGAACGAGCTCCTATCCTGTGTGCCCCCAGGAGCGTCGCAGAGTTAAGGCACTCCGTGGTGGAGTCTGGCCTCATGGAAACCACTGCACACCCAACTCCCCCGACGTGAAACGCTGGAACTTACCTTGAGGCCTGAGGTCACCTTTCGTTTGGCCGGAGCTGAACATGTAGTGCCGTGGGAGGAGTTTCTAGCAAGGTATTGCCAGCACGGGTTTCCGCTTTGAGAGAACACGCAGCCTCGGCCCACAACGACAATCCTGCCGTGCAGAGACGTCGGGCCGCTAGTGCTGTTCGGGCAGCTTTGAAGCCAAGCGCACGGCGCCTCCAAACGGGGAGAAAGCGTACTCTCCCATCCGCGTCCCACTTTCAAGCTGAATGACGCAGCATGTTTCTCGGAAGGTTCTGCCGAGCTATCTAGTACAAGGGAGAGAGTGCCTGCCTCTGCCGAGAAAGGTTTTGACGTGGGGATTGCTGGACGTGCGGAAGAGCGTTCCCCAGGCCGTGCCAAGTTTAGGCTTTGGTGATTCTGGATGTTCCCAAGGGTCCAGAATTGTCCCCGGGAAAGCTGTCCTTTTTCTCTTTCTCCGGCTGGAAGTAAACATCTGGCAACCGACTGCCGTAAGCAGGCGTCCTGGGGGAGCCCCCCCCCCCGGTTTCCTTTGGGACGCACATTGGTGTCTCACAGAAGAGCCCACATTCCCAATTGGGGGCACACCAGCGTGGAGTGTAAGGTTGTTTAGAACGGCGTACCTTGAGGCCGGGTGAAGGCCGTACAAACGAGAGCTTTCGAGCGAACAGGGCAGCGCTTCGCCATCGTCGTTGCACGTTCACGGAGCTTAATCAAACGAATGCATTTACTTCCTGTGGCTCAAACGCAAGAGAGGAGTTGGAAGGCATCCAGTGCCCTTTGACAGTTGTTACAACGAACGTGAGTGCACGGTGTCTCGTGAAATAAAGCCCTAGCACTGTTGAAGCCCTCCTTTAACGCATGCTTCTTCGCTCCTATGGCACTCTGACGGGGGAAATCTGGACTTTTGCTTGAGGCCGGGGTGGGGCGAGGGCACTCACAGTTCTTGTGCCGGCGAGCTCCCGAGCGCTCCTGCTGAAGCTCCCAGCAAGGAACTGAGAGCAGCAGGCCTCACACGCGTAAACTCAGACTTCTGCTGTCACGAGTAAACTCAGACTTCTTGTGGGAGGCCTTCCGGCAGCAAAGAGAAGGTGGGCGCGAGCAGTGTACTTCAGGCAGCTTAGGACCCGCCACTGTCTCGTTTACCACGGAGGGGAATAAGGTTTAGCCAGGGTCGCCCAGCTTCAAACCGGAGCTCCTATAGGGATCCTCAGCGGTTTCTGATTACCTCAAGGAAACACAACGGGAGGAACAGGGCCCTTCCGTGGAGGCCCGTTTGGGCACAGGGACCTCTGCGTGGGAGCTACTGGGTAAGTGTGGCAGTCCCTTAGGTAGGCCTCAGTGACCGAGGCTCTCCGGCTCACGCCTAGCTCTGTAAAGAAGTGTGGCAAACGTACGTACTGCTCCTCAGGCTGGGCGCACAGCCTAGCTTTCGCTTCTATGAGAGTGCTGTCCCGAGTCTCTTCCTGGAGCCAGTCGTCAGCACGGTGCCTTTTGGCACTGCAGTTCTCTTTCAGTCAAGGAGGCCGTTCGACTGGCAAAGGGAGTCTGCGCAGCACTGCTTTCGCGAGGCTCTTTGACGACTGGGGCACTCAAGCCAGGCAAGCCAGAGAGCAGTACGTTGCCCTTGCTCTGAATGTGAAGAGCTTCCTCCAGGGGCCTGTTTAGGCTAAGGTTCCTCTAGAAGCCAGGAGCCGCCGTTCCGGCACGGAGAGAAGTCATCCTGCGAAATTGGCGAACGAGCTCCTATCCTGTGTGCCCCCAGGAGCGTCGCAGAGTTAAGGCACTCCGTGGTGGAGTCTGGCCTCATGGAAACCACTGCACACCCAACTCCCCCGACGTGAAACGCTGGAACTTACCTTGAGGCCTGAGGTCACCTTTCGTTTGGCCGGAGCTGAACATGTAGTGCCGTGGGAGGAGTTTCTAGCAAGGTATTGCCAGCACGGGTTTCCGCTTTGAGAGAACACGCAGCCTCGGCCCACAACGACAATCCTGCCGTGCAGAGACGTCGGGCCGCTAGTGCTGTTCGGGCAGCTTTGAAGCCAAGCGCACGGCGCCTCCAAACGGGGAGAAAGCGTACTCTCCCATCCGCGTCCCACTTTCAAGCTGAATGACGCAGCATGTTTCTCAGAAGGTTCTGCCGAGCTATCTAGTACAAGGGAGAGAGTGCCTGCCTCTGCCGAGAAAGGTTTTGACGTGGGGATTGCTGGACGTGCGGAAGAGCGTTCCCCAGGCCGTGCCAAGTTTAGGCTTTGGTGATTCTGGATGTTCCCAAGGGTCCAGAATTGTCCCCGGGAAAGCTGTCCTTTTTCTCTTTCTCCGGCTGGAAGTAAACATCTGGCAACCGACTGCCGTAAGCAGGCGTCCTGGGGGAGCCCCCCCCCCGGTTTCCTTTGGGACGCACATTGGTGTCTCACAGAAGAGCCCACATTCCCAATTGGGGGCACACCAGCGTGGAGTGTAAGGTTGTTTAGAACGGCGTACCTTGAGGCCGTGTGAAGGCCGTACAAACGAGAGCTTTCGAGCGAACAGGGCAGCGCTTCGCCATCGTCGTTGCACGTTCACGGAGCTTAATCAAACGAATGCATTTACTTCCTGTGGCTCAAACGCAAGAGAGGAGTTGGAAGGCATCCAGTGCCCTTTGACAGTTGTTACAACGAACGTGAGTGCACGGTGTCTCGTGAAATAAAGCCCTAGCACTGTTGAAGCCCTCCTTTAACGCATGCTTCTTCGCTCCTATGGCACTCTGACGGGGGAAATCTGGACTTTTGCTTGAGGCCGGGGTGGGGCGAGGGCACTCACAGTTCTTGTGCCGGCGAGCTCCCGAGCGCTCCTGCTGAAGCTCCCAGCAAGGAACTGAGAGCAGCAGGCCTCACACGCGTAAACTCAGACTTCTGCTGTCACGAGTAAACTCAGACTTCTTGTGGGAGGCCTTCCGGCAGCAAAGAGAAGGTGGGCGCGAGCAGTGTACTTCAGGCAGCTTAGGACCCGCCACTGTCTCGTTTACCACGGAGGGGAATAAGGTTTAGCCAGGGTCGCCCAGCTTCAAACCGGAGCTCCTATAGGGATCCTCAGCGGTTTCTGATTACCTCAAGGAAACACAACGGGAGGAACAGGGCCCTTCCGTGGAGGCCCGTTTGGGCACAGGGACCTCTGCGTGGGAGCTACTGGGTAAGTGTGGCAGTCCCTTAGGTAGGCCTCAGTGACCGAGGCTCTCCGGCTCACGCCTAGCTCTGTAAAGAAGTGTGGCAAACGTACGTACTGCTCCTCAGGCTGGGCGCACAGCCTAGCTTTCGCTTCTATGAGAGTGCTGTCCCGAGTCTCTTCCTGGAGCCAGTCGTCAGCAAGGTGCCTTTTGGCACTGCAGTTCTCTTTCAGTCAAGGAGGCCGTTCGACTGGCAAAGGGAGTCTGCGCAGCACTGCTTTCGCGAGGCTCTTTGACGACTGGGGCACTCAAGCCAGGCAAGCCAGAGAGCAGTACGTTGCCCTTGCTCTGAATGTGAAGAGCTTCCTCCAGGGGCCTGTTTAGGCTAAGGTTCCTCTAGAAGCCAGGAGCCGCCGTTCCGGCACGGAGAGAAGTCATCCTGCGAAATTGGCGAACGAGCTCCTATCCTGTGTGCCCCCAGGAGCGTCGCAGAGTTAAGGCACTCCGTGGTGGAGTCTGGCCTCATGGAAACCACTGCACACCCAACTCCCCCGACGTGAAACGCTGGAACTTACCTTGAGGCCTGAGGTCACCTTTCGTTTGGCCGGAGCTGAACATGTAGTGCCGTGGGAGGAGTTTCTAGCAAGGTATTGCCAGCACGGTTTTCCGCTTTGAGAGAACACGCAGCCTCGGCCCACAACGACAATCCTGCCGTGCAGAGACGTCGGGCCGCTAGTGCTGTTCGGGCAGCTTTGAAGCCAAGCGCACGGCGCCTCCAAACGGGGAGAAAGCGTACTCTCCCATCCGCGTCCCACTTTCAAGCTGAATGACGCAGCATGTTTCTCGGAAGGTTCTGCCGAGCTATCTAGTACAAGGGAGAGAGTGCCTGCCTCTGCCGAGAAAGGTTTTGACGTGGGGATTGCTGGACGTGCGGAAGAGCGTTCCCCAGGCCGTGCCAAGTTTAGGCTTTGGTGATTCTGGATGTTCCCAAGGGTCCAGAATTGTCCCCGGGAAAGCTGTCCTTTTTCTCTTTCTCCGGCTGGAAGTAAACATCTGGCAACCGACTGCCGTAAGCAGGCGTCCTGGGGGAGCCCCCCCCCCCGGTTTCCTTTGGGACGCACATTGGTGTCTCACAGAAGAGCCCACATTCCCAATTGGGGGCACACCAGCGTGGAGTGTAAGGTTGTTTAGAACGGCGTACCTTGAGGCCGTGTGAAGGCCGTACAAACGAGAGCTTTCGAGCGAACAGGGCAGCGCTTCGCCATCGTCGTTGCACGTTCACGGAGCTTAATCAAACGAATGCATTTACTTCCTGTGGCTCAAACGCAAGAGAGGAGTTGGAAGGCATCCAGTGCCCTTTGACAGTTGTTACAACGAACGTGAGTGCACGGTGTCTCGTGAAATAAAGCCCTAGCACTGTTGAAGCCCTCCTTTAACGCATGCTTCTTCGCTCCTATGGCACTCTGACGGGGGAAATCTGGACTTTTGCTTGAGGCCGGGGTGGGGCGAGGGCACTCACAGTTCTTGTGCCGGCGAGCTCCCGAGCGCTCCTGCTGAAGCTCCCAGCAAGGAACTGAGAGCAGCAGGCCTCACACGCGTAAACTCAGACTTCTGCTGTCACGAGTAAACTCAGACTTCTTGTGGGAGGCCTTCCGGCAGCAAAGAGAAGGTGGGCGCGAGCAGTGTACTTCAGGCAGCTTAGGACCCGCCACTGTCTCGTTTACCACGGAGGGGAATAAGGTTTAGCCAGGGTCGCCCAGCTTCAAACCGGAGCTCCTATAGGGATCCTCAGCGGTTTCTGATTACCTCAAGGAAACACAACGGGAGGAACAGGGCCCTTCCGTGGAGGCCCGTTTGGGCACAGGGACCTCTGCGTGGGAGCTACTGGGTAAGTGTGGCAGTCCCTTAGGTAGGCCTCAGTGACCGAGGCTCTCCGGCTCACGCCTAGCTCTGTAAAGAAGTGTGGCAAACGTACGTACTGCTCCTCAGGCTGGGCGCACAGCCTAGCTTTCGCTTCTATGAGAGTGCTGTCCCGAGTCTCTTCCTGGAGCCAGTCGTCAGCAAGGTGCCTTTTGGCACTGCAGTTCTCTTTCAGTCAAGGAGGCCGTTCGACTGGCAAAGGGAGTCTGCGCAGCACTGCTTTCGCGAGGCTCTTTGACGACTGGGGCACTCAAGCCAGGCAAGCCAGAGAGCAGTACGTTGCCCTTGCTCTGAATGTGAAGAGCTTCCTCCAGGGGCCTGTTTAGGCTAAGGTTCCTCTAGAAGCCAGGAGCCGCCGTTCCGGCACGGAGAGAAGTCATCCTGCGAAATTGGCGAACGAGCTCCTATCCTGTGTGCCCCCAGGAGCGTCGCAGAGTTAAGGCACTCCGTGGTGGAGTCTGGCCTCATGGAAACCACTGCACACCCAACTCCCCCGACGTGAAACGCTGGAACTTACCTTGAGGCCTGAGGTCACCTTTCGTTTGGCCGGAGCTGAACATGTAGTGCCGTGGGAGGAGTTTCTAGCAAGGTATTGCCAGCACGGTTTTCCGCTTTGAGAGAACACGCAGCCTCGGCCCACAACGACAATCCTGCCGTGCAGAGACGTCGGGCCGCTAGTGCTGTTCGGGCAGCTTTGAAGCCAAGCGCACGGCGCCTCCAAACGGGGAGAAAGCGTACTCTCCCATCCGCGTCCCACTTTCAAGCTGAATGACGCAGCATGTTTCTCGGAAGGTTCTGCCGAGCTATCTAGTACAAGGGAGAGAGTGCCTGCCTCTGCCGAGAAAGGTTTTGACGTGGGGATTGCTGGACGTGCGGAAGAGCGTTCCCCAGGCCGTGCCAAGTTTAGGCTTTGGTGATTCTGGATGTTCCCAAGGGTCCAGAATTGTCCCCGGGAAAGCTGTCCTTTTTCTCTTTCTCCGGCTGGAAGTAAACATCTGGCAACCGACTGCCGTAAGCAGGCGTCCTGGGGGAGCCCCCCCCCCGGTTTCCTTTGGGACGCACATTGGTGTCTCACAGAAGAGCCCACATTCCCAATTGGGGGCACACCAGCGTGGAGTGTAAGGTTGTTTAGAACGGCGTACCTTGAGGCCGTGTGAAGGCCGTACAAACGAGAGCTTTCGAGCGAACAGGGCAGCGCTTCGCCATCGTCGTTGCACGTTCACGGAGCTTAATCAAACGAATGCATTTACTTCCTGTGGCTCAAACGCAAGAGAGGAGTTGGAAGGCATCCAGTGCCCTTTGACAGTTGTTACAACGAACGTGAGTGCACGGTGTCTCGTGAAATAAAGCCCTAGCACTGTTGAAGCCCTCCTTTAACGCATGCTTCTTCGCTCCTATGGCACTCTGACGGGGGAAATCTGGACTTTTGCTTGAGGCCGGGGTGGGGCGAGGGCACTCACAGTTCTTGTGCCGGCGAGCTCCCGAGCGCTCCTGCTGAAGCTCCCAGCAAGGAACTGAGAGCAGCAGGCCTCACACGCGTAAACTCAGACTTCTGCTGTCACGAGTAAACTCAGACTTCTTGTGGGAGGCCTTCCGGCAGCAAAGAGAAGGTGGGCGCGAGCAGTGTACTTCAGGCAGCTTAGGACCCGCCACTGTCTCGTTTACCACGGAGGGGAATAAGGTTTAGCCAGGGTCGCCCAGCTTCAAACCGGAGCTCCTATAGGGATCCTCAGCGGTTTCTGATTACCTCAAGGAAACACAACGGGAGGAACAGGGCCCTTCCGTGGAGGCCCGTTTGGGCACAGGGACCTCTGCGTGGGAGCTACTGGGTAAGTGTGGCAGTCCCTTAGGTAGGCCTCAGTGACCGAGGCTCTCCGGCTCACGCCTAGCTCTGTAAAGAAGTGTGGCAAACGTACGTACTGCTCCTCAGGCTGGGCGCACAGCCTAGCTTTCGCTTCTATGAGAGTGCTGTCCCGAGTCTCTTCCTGGAGCCAGTCGTCAGCAAGGTGCCTTTTGGCACTGCAGTTCTCTTTCAGTCAAGGAGGCCGTTCGACTGGCAAAGGGAGTCTGCGCAGCACTGCTTTCGCGAGGCTCTTTGACGACTGGGGCACTCAAGCCAGGCAAGCCAGAGAGCAGTACGTTGCCCTTGCTCTGAATGTGAAGAGCTTCCTCCAGGGGCCTGTTTAGGCTAAGGTTCCTCTAGAAGCCAGGAGCCGCCGTTCCGGCACGGAGAGAAGTCATCCTGCGAAATTGGCGAACGAGCTCCTATCCTGTGTGCCCCCAGGAGCGTCGCAGAGTTAAGGCACTCCGTGGTGGAGTCTGGCCTCATGGAAACCACTGCACACCCAACTCCCCCGACGTGAAACGCTGGAACTTACCTTGAGGCCTGAGGTCACCTTTCGTTTGGCCGGAGCTGAACATGTAGTGCCGTGGGAGGAGTTTCTAGCAAGGTATTGCCAGCACGGTTTTCCGCTTTGAGAGAACACGCAGCCTCGGCCCACAACGACAATCCTGCCGTGCAGAGACGTCGGGCCGCTAGTGCTGTTCGGGCAGCTTTGAAGCCAAGCGCACGGCGCCTCCAAACGGGGAGAAAGCGTACTCTCCCATCCGCGTCCCACTTTCAAGCTGAATGACGCAGCATGTTTCTCGGAAGGTTCTGCCGAGCTATCTAGTACAAGGGAGAGAGTGCCTGCCTCTGCCGAGAAAGGTTTTGACGTGGGGATTGCTGGACGTGCGGAAGAGCGTTCCCCAGGCCGTGCCAAGTTTAGGCTTTGGTGATTCTGGATGTTCCCAAGGGTCCAGAATTGTCCCCGGGAAAGCTGTCCTTTTTCTCTTTCTCCGGCTGGAAGTAAACATCTGGCAACCGACTGCCGTAAGCAGGCGTCCTGGGGGAGCCCCCCCCCCGGTTTCCTTTGGGACGCACATTGGTGTCTCACAGAAGAGCCCACATTCCCAATTGGGGGCACACCAGCGTGGAGTGTAAGGTTGTTTAGAACGGCGTACCTTGAGGCCGTGTGAAGGCCGTACAAACGAGAGCTTTCGAGCGAACAGGGCAGCGCTTCGCCATCGTCGTTGCACGTTCACGGAGCTTAATCAAACGAATGCATTTACTTCCTGTGGCTCAAACGCAAGAGAGGAGTTGGAAGGCATCCAGTGCCCTTTGACAGTTGTTACAACGAACGTGAGTGCACGGTGTCTCGTGAAATAAAGCCCTAGCACTGTTGAAGCCCTCCTTTAACGCATGCTTCTTCGCTCCTATGGCACTCTGACGGGGGAAATCTGGACTTTTGCTTGAGGCCGGGGTGGGGCGAGGGCACTCACAGTTCTTGTGCCGGCGAGCTCCCGAGCGCTCCTGCTGAAGCTCCCAGCAAGGAACTGAGAGCAGCAGGCCTCACACGCGTAAACTCAGACTTCTGCTGTCACGAGTAAACTCAGACTTCTTGTGGGAGGCCTTCCGGCAGCAAAGAGAAGGTGGGCGCGAGCAGTGTACTTCAGGCAGCTTAGGACCCGCCACTGTCTCGTTTACCACGGAGGGGAATAAGGTTTAGCCAGGGTCGCCCAGCTTCAAACCGGAGCTCCTATAGGGATCCTCAGCGGTTTCTGATTACCTCAAGGAAACACAACGGGAGGAACAGGGCCCTTCCGTGGAGGCCCGTTTGGGCACAGGGACCTCTGCGTGGGAGCTACTGGGTAAGTGTGGCAGTCCCTTAGGTAGGCCTCAGTGACCGAGGCTCTCCGGCTCACGCCTAGCTCTGTAAAGAAGTGTGGCAAACGTACGTACTGCTCCTCAGGCTGGGCGCACAGCCTAGCTTTCGCTTCTATGAGAGTGCTGTCCCGAGTCTCTTCCTGGAGCCAGTCGTCAGCACGGTGCCTTTTGGCACTGCAGTTCTCTTTCAGTCAAGGAGGCCGTTCGACTGGCAAAGGGAGTCTGCGCAGCACTGCTTTCGCGAGGCTCTTTGACGACTGGGGCACTCAAGCCAGGCAAGCCAGAGAGCAGTACGTTGCCCTTGCTCTGAATGTGAAGAGCTTCCTCCAGGGGCCTGTTTAGGCTAAGGTTCCTCTAGAAGCCAGGAGCCGCCGTTCCGGCACGGAGAGAAGTCATCCTGCGAAATTGGCGAACGAGCTCCTATCCTGTGTGCCCCCAGGAGCGTCGCAGAGTTAAGGCACTCCGTGGTGGAGTCTGGCCTCATGGAAACCACTGCACACCCAACTCCCCCGACGTGAAACGCTGGAACTTACCTTGAGGCCTGAGGTCACCTTTCGTTTGGCCGGAGCTGAACATGTAGTGCCGTGGGAGGAGTTTCTAGCAAGGTATTGCCAGCACGGTTTTCCGCTTTGAGAGAACACGCAGCCTCGGCCCACAACGACAATCCTGCCGTGCAGAGACGTCGGGCCGCTAGTGCTGTTCGGGCAGCTTTGAAGCCAAGCGCACGGCGCCTCCAAACGGGGAGAAAGCGTACTCTCCCATCCGCGTCCCACTTTCAAGCTGAATGACGCAGCATGTTTCTCGGAAGGTTCTGCCGAGCTATCTAGTACAAGGGAGAGAGTGCCTGCCTCTGCCGAGAAAGGTTTTGACGTGGGGATTGCTGGACGTGCGGAAGAGCGTTCCCCAGGCCGTGCCAAGTTTAGGCTTTGGTGATTCTGGATGTTCCCAAGGGTCCAGAATTGTCCCCGGGAAAGCTGTCCTTTTTCTCTTTCTCCGGCTGGAAGTAAACATCTGGCAACCGACTGCCGTAAGCAGGCGTCCTGGGGGAGCCCCCCCCCCGGTTTCCTTTGGGACGCACATTGGTGTCTCACAGAAGAGCCCACATTCCCAATTGGGGGCACACCAGCGTGGAGTGTAAGGTTGTTTAGAACGGCGTACCTTGAGGCCGTGTGAAGGCCGTACAAACGAGAGCTTTCGAGCGAACAGGGCAGCGCTTCGCCATCGTCGTTGCACGTTCACGGAGCTTAATCAAACGAATGCATTTACTTCCTGTGGCTCAAACGCAAGAGAGGAGTTGGAAGGCATCCAGTGCCCTTTGACAGTTGTTACAACGAACGTGAGTGCACGGTGTCTCGTGAAATAAAGCCCTAGCACTGTTGAAGCCCTCCTTTAACGCATGCTTCTTCGCTCCTATGGCACTCTGACGGGGGAAATCTGGACTTTTGCTTGAGGCCGGGGTGGGGCGAGGGCACTCACAGTTCTTGTGCCGGCGAGCTCCCGAGCGCTCCTGCTGAAGCTCCCAGCAAGGAACTGAGAGCAGCAGGCCTCACACGCGTAAACTCAGACTTCTGCTGTCACGAGTAAACTCAGACTTCTTGTGGGAGGCCTTCCGGCAGCAAAGAGAAGGTGGGCGCGAGCAGTGTACTTCAGGCAGCTTAGGACCCGCCACTGTCTCGTTTACCACGGAGGGGAATAAGGTTTAGCCAGGGTCGCCCAGCTTCAAACCGGAGCTCCTATAGGGATCCTCAGCGGTTTCTGATTACCTCAAGGAAACACAACGGGAGGAACAGGGCCCTTCCGTGGAGGCCCGTTTGGGCACAGGGACCTCTGCGTGGGAGCTACTGGGTAAGTGTGGCAGTCCCTTAGGTAGGCCTCAGTGACCGAGGCTCTCCGGCTCACGCCTAGCTCTGTAAAGAAGTGTGGCAAACGTACGTACTGCTCCTCAGGCTGGGCGCACAGCCTAGCTTTCGCTTCTATGAGAGTGCTGTCCCGAGTCTCTTCCTGGAGCCAGTCGTCAGCACGGTGCCTTTTGGCACTGCAGTTCTCTTTCAGTCAAGGAGGCCGTTCGACTGGCAAAGGGAGTCTGCGCAGCACTGCTTTCGCGAGGCTCTTTGACGACTGGGGCACTCAAGCCAGGCAAGCCAGAGAGCAGTACGTTGCCCTTGCTCTGAATGTGAAGAGCTTCCTCCAGGGGCCTGTTTAGGCTAAGGTTCCTCTAGAAGCCAGGAGCCGCCGTTCCGGCACGGAGAGAAGTCATCCTGCGAAATTGGCGAACGAGCTCCTATCCTGTGTGCCCCCAGGAGCGTCGCAGAGTTAAGGCACTCCGTGGTGGAGTCTGGCCTCATGGAAACCACTGCACACCCAACTCCCCCGACGTGAAACGCTGGAACTTACCTTGAGGCCTGAGGTCACCTTTCGTTTGGCCGGAGCTGAACATGTAGTGCCGTGGGAGGAGTTTCTAGCAAGGTATTGCCAGCACGGTTTTCCGCTTTGAGAGAACACGCAGCCTCGGCCCACAACGACAATCCTGCCGTGCAGAGACGTCGGGCCGCTAGTGCTGTTCGGGCAGCTTTGAAGCCAAGCGCACGGCGCCTCCAAACGGGGAGAAAGCGTACTCTCCCATCCGCGTCCCACTTTCAAGCTGAATGACGCAGCATGTTTCTCGGAAGGTTCTGCCGAGCTATCTAGTACAAGGGAGAGAGTGCCTGCCTCTGCCGAGAAAGGTTTTGACGTGGGGATTGCTGGACGTGCGGAAGAGCGTTCCCCAGGCCGTGCCAAGTTTAGGCTTTGGTGATTCTGGATGTTCCCAAGGGTCCAGAATTGTCCCCGGGAAAGCTGTCCTTTTTCTCTTTCTCCGGCTGGAAGTAAACATCTGGCAACCGACTGCCGTAAGCAGGCGTCCTGGGGGAGCCCCCCCCCCCCGGTTTCCTTTGGGACGCACATTGGTGTCTCACAGAAGAGCCCACATTCCCAATTGGGGGCACACCAGCGTGGAGTGTAAGGTTGTTTAGAACGGCGTACCTTGAGGCCGTGTGAAGGCCGTACAAACGAGAGCTTTCGAGCGAACAGGGCAGCGCTTCGCCATCGTCGTTGCACGTTCACGGAGCTTAATCAAACGAATGCATTTACTTCCTGTGGCTCAAATGCAAGAGAGGAGTTGGAAGGCATCCAGTGCCCTTTGACAGTTGTTACAACGAACGTGAGTGCACGGTGTCTCGTGAAATAAAGCCCTAGCACTGTTGAAGCCCTCCTTTAACGCATGCTTCTTCGCTCCTATGGCACTCTGACGGGGGAAATCTGGACTTTTGCTTGAGGCCGGGGTGGGGCGAGGGCACTCACAGTTCTTGTGCCGGCGAGCTCCCGAGCGCTCCTGCTGAAGCTCCCAGCAAGGAACTGAGAGCAGCAGGCCTCACACGCGTAAACTCAGACTTCTGCTGTCACGAGTAAACTCAGACTTCTTGTGGGAGGCCTTCCGGCAGCAAAGAGAAGGTGGGCGCGAGCAGTGTACTTCAGGCAGCTTAGGACCCGCCACTGTCTCGTTTACCACGGAGGGGAATAAGGTTTAGCCAGGGTCGCCCAGCTTCAAACCGGAGCTCCTATAGGGATCCTCAGCGGTTTCTGATTACCTCAAGGAAACACAACGGGAGGAACAGGGCCCTTCCGTGGAGGCCCGTTTGGGCACAGGGACCTCTGCGTGGGAGCTACTGGGTAAGTGTGGCAGTCCCTTAGGTAGGCCTCAGTGACCGAGGCTCTCCGGCTCACGCCTAGCTCTGTAAAGAAGTGTGGCAAACGTACGTACTGCTCCTCAGGCTGGGCGCACAGCCTAGCTTTCGCTTCTATGAGAGTGCTGTCCCGAGTCTCTTCCTGGAGCCAGTCGTCAGCACGGTGCCTTTTGGCACTGCAGTTCTCTTTCAGTCAAGGAGGCCGTTCGACTGGCAAAGGGAGTCTGCGCAGCACTGCTTTCGCGAGGCTCTTTGACGACTGGGGCACTCAAGCCAGGCAAGCCAGAGAGCAGTACGTTGCCCTTGCTCTGAATGTGAAGAGCTTCCTCCAGGGGCCTGTTTAGGCTAAGGTTCCTCTAGAAGCCAGGAGCCGCCGTTCCGGCACGGAGAGAAGTCATCCTGCGAAATTGGCGAACGAGCTCCTATCCTGTGTGCCCCCAGGAGCGTCGCAGAGTTAAGGCACTCCGTGGTGGAGTCTGGCCTCATGGAAACCACTGCACACCCAACTCCCCCGACGTGAAACGCTGGAACTTACCTTGAGGCCTGAGGTCACCTTTCGTTTGGCCGGAGCTGAACATGTAGTGCCGTGGGAGGAGTTTCTAGCAAGGTATTGCCAGCACGGTTTTCCGCTTTGAGAGAACACGCAGCCTCGGCCCACAACGACAATCCTGCCGTGCAGAGACGTCGGGCCGCTAGTGCTGTTCGGGCAGCTTTGAAGCCAAGCGCACGGCGCCTCCAAACGGGGAGAAAGCGTACTCTCCCATCCGCGTCCCACTTTCAAGCTGAATGACGCAGCATGTTTCTCGGAAGGTTCTGCCGAGCTATCTAGTACAAGGGAGAGAGTGCCTGCCTCTGCCGAGAAAGGTTTTGACGTGGGGATTGCTGGACGTGCGGAAGAGCGTTCCCCAGGCCGTGCCAAGTTTAGGCTTTGGTGATTCTGGATGTTCCCAAGGGTCCAGAATTGTCCCCGGGAAAGCTGTCCTTTCTCTCTTTCTCCGGCTGGAAGTAAACATCTGGCAACCGACTGCCGTAAGCAGGCGTCCTGGGGGAGCCCCCCCCCCCGGTTTCCTTTGGGACGCACATTGGTGTCTCACAGAAGAGCCCACATTCCCAATTGGGGGCACACCAGCGTGGAGTGTAAGGTTGTTTAGAACGGCGTACCTTGAGGCCGGGTGAAGGCCGTACAAACGAGAGCTTTCGAGCGAACAGGGCAGCGCTTCGCCATCGTCGTTGCACGTTCACGGAGCTTAATCAAACGAATGCATTTACTTCCTGTGGCTCAAACGCAAGAGAGGAGTTGGAAGGCATCCAGTGCCCTTTGACAGTTGTTACAACGAACGTGAGTGCACGGTGTCTCGTGAAATAAAGCCCTAGCACTGTTGAAGCCCTCCTTTAACGCATGCTTCTTCGCTCCTATGGCACTCTGACGGGGGAAATCTGGACTTTTGCTTGAGGCCGGGGTGGGGCGAGGGCACTCACAGTTCTTGTGCCGGCGAGCTCCCGAGCGCTCCTGCTGAAGCTCCCAGCAAGGAACTGAGAGCAGCAGGCCTCACACGCGTAAACTCAGACTTCTGCTGTCACGAGTAAACTCAGACTTCTTGTGGGAGGCCTTCCGGCAGCAAAGAGAAGGTGGGCGCGAGCAGTGTACTTCAGGCAGCTTAGGACCCGCCACTGTCTCGTTTACCACGGAGGGGAATAAGGTTTAGCCAGGGTCGCCCAGCTTCAAACCGGAGCTCCTATAGGGATCCTCAGCGGTTTCTGATTACCTCAAGGAAACACAACGGGAGGAACAGGGCCCTTCCGTGGAGGCCCGTTTGGGCACAGGGACCTCTGCGTGGGAGCTACTGGGTAAGTGTGGCAGTCCCTTAGGTAGGCCTCAGTGACCGAGGCTCTCCGGCTCACGCCTAGCTCTGTAAAGAAGTGTGGCAAACGTACGTACTGCTCCTCAGGCTGGGCGCACAGCCTAGCTTTCGCTTCTATGAGAGTGCTGTCCCGAGTCTCTTCCTGGAGCCAGTCGTCAGCACGGTGCCTTTTGGCACTGCAGTTCTCTTTCAGTCAAGGAGGCCGTTCGACTGGCAAAGGGAGTCTGCGCAGCACTGCTTTCGCGAGGCTCTTTGACGACTGGGGCACTCAAGCCAGGCAAGCCAGAGAGCAGTACGTTGCCCTTGCTCTGAATGTGAAGAGCTTCCTCCAGGGGCCTGTTTAGGCTAAGGTTCCTCTAGAAGCCAGGAGCCGCCGTTCCGGCACGGAGAGAAGTCATCCTGCGAAATTGGCGAACGAGCTCCTATCCTGTGTGCCCCCAGGAGCGTCGCAGAGTTAAGGCACTCCGTGGTGGAGTCTGGCCTCATGGAAACCACTGCACACCCAACTCCCCCGACGTGAAACGCTGGAACTTACCTTGAGGCCTGAGGTCACCTTTCGTTTGGCCGGAGCTGAACATGTAGTGCCGTGGGAGGAGTTTCTAGCAAGGTATTGCCAGCACGGTTTTCCGCTTTGAGAGAACACGCAGCCTCGGCCCACAACGACAATCCTGCCGTGCAGAGACGTCGGGCCGCTAGTGCTGTTCGGGCAGCTTTGAAGCCAAGCGCACGGCGCCTCCAAACGGGGAGAAAGCGTACTCTCCCATCCGCGTCCCACTTTCAAGCTGAATGACGCAGCATGTTTCTCGGAAGGTTCTGCCGAGCTATCTAGTACAAGGGAGAGAGTGCCTGCCTCTGCCGAGAAAGGTTTTGACGTGGGGATTGCTGGACGTGCGGAAGAGCGTTCCCCAGGCCGTGCCAAGTTTAGGCTTTGGTGATTCTGGATGTTCCCAAGGGTCCAGAATTGTCCCCGGGAAAGCTGTCCTTTCTCTCTTTCTCCGGCTGGAAGTAAACATCTGGCAACCGACTGCCGTAAGCAGGCGTCCTGGGGGAGCCCCCCCCCCCGGTTTCCTTTGGGACGCACATTGGTGTCTCACAGAAGAGCCCACATTCCCAATTGGGGGCACACCAGCGTGGAGTGTAAGGTTGTTTAGAACGGCGTACCTTGAGGCCGGGTGAAGGCCGTACAAACGAGAGCTTTCGAGCGAACAGGGCAGCGCTTCGCCATCGTCGTTGCACGTTCACGGAGCTTAATCAAACGAATGCATTTACTTCCTGTGGCTCAAACGCAAGAGAGGAGTTGGAAGGCATCCAGTGCCCTTTGACAGTTGTTACAACGAACGTGAGTGCACGGTGTCTCGTGAAATAAAGCCCTAGCACTGTTGAAGCCCTCCTTTAACGCATGCTTCTTCGCTCCTATGGCACTCTGACGGGGGAAATCTGGACTTTTGCTTGAGGCCGGGGTGGGGCGAGGGCACTCACAGTTCTTGTGCCGGCGAGCTCCCGAGCGCTCCTGCTGAAGCTCCCAGCAAGGAACTGAGAGCAGCAGGCCTCACACGCGTAAACTCAGACTTCTGCTGTCACGAGTAAACTCAGACTTCTTGTGGGAGGCCTTCCGGCAGCAAAGAGAAGGTGGGCGCGAGCAGTGTACTTCAGGCAGCTTAGGACCCGCCACTGTCTCGTTTACCACGGAGGGGAATAAGGTTTAGCCAGGGTCGCCCAGCTTCAAACCGGAGCTCCTATAGGGATCCTCAGCGGTTTCTGATTACCTCAAGGAAACACAACGGGAGGAACAGGGCCCTTCCGTGGAGGCCCGTTTGGGCACAGGGACCTCTGCGTGGGAGCTACTGGGTAAGTGTGGCAGTCCCTTAGGTAGGCCTCAGTGACCGAGGCTCTCCGGCTCACGCCTAGCTCTGTAAAGAAGTGTGGCAAACGTACGTACTGCTCCTCAGGCTGGGCGCACAGCCTAGCTTTCGCTTCTATGAGAGTGCTGTCCCGAGTCTCTTCCTGGAGCCAGTCGTCAGCACGGTGCCTTTTGGCACTGCAGTTCTCTTTCAGTCAAGGAGGCCGTTCGACTGGCAAAGGGAGTCTGCGCAGCACTGCTTTCGCGAGGCTCTTTGACGACTGGGGCACTCAAGCCAGGCAAGCCAGAGAGCAGTACGTTGCCCTTGCTCTGAATGTGAAGAGCTTCCTCCAGGGGCCTGTTTAGGCTAAGGTTCCTCTAGAAGCCAGGAGCCGCCGTTCCGGCACGGAGAGAAGTCATCCTGCGAAATTGGCGAACGAGCTCCTATCCTGTGTGCCCCCAGGAGCGTCGCAGAGTTAAGGCACTCCGTGGTGGAGTCTGGCCTCATGGAAACCACTGCACACCCAACTCCCCCGACGTGAAACGCTGGAACTTACCTTGAGGCCTGAGGTCACCTTTCGTTTGGCCGGAGCTGAACATGTAGTGCCGTGGGAGGAGTTTCTAGCAAGGTATTGCCAGCACGGTTTTCCGCTTTGAGAGAACACGCAGCCTCGGCCCACAACGACAATCCTGCCGTGCAGAGACGTCGGGCCGCTAGTGCTGTTCGGGCAGCTTTGAAGCCAAGCGCACGGCGCCTCCAAACGGGGAGAAAGCGTACTCTCCCATCCGCGTCCCACTTTCAAGCTGAATGACGCAGCATGTTTCTCGGAAGGTTCTGCCGAGCTATCTAGTACAAGGGAGAGAGTGCCTGCCTCTGCCGAGAAAGGTTTTGACGTGGGGATTGCTGGACGTGCGGAAGAGCGTTCCCCAGGCCGTGCCAAGTTTAGGCTTTGGTGATTCTGGATGTTCCCAAGGGTCCAGAATTGTCCCCGGGAAAGCTGTCCTTTTTCTCTTTCTCCGGCTGGAAGTAAACATCTGGCAACCGACTGCCGTAAGCAGGCGTCCTGGGGGAGCCCCCCCCCCCCGGTTTCCTTTGGGACGCACATTGGTGTCTCACAGAAGAGCCCACATTCCCAATTGGGGGCACACCAGCGTGGAGTGTAAGGTTGTTTAGAACGGCGTACCTTGAGGCCGTGTGAAGGCCGTACAAACGAGAGCTTTCGAGCGAACAGGGCAGCGCTTCGCCATCGTCGTTGCACGTTCACGGAGCTTAATCAAACGAATGCATTTACTTCCTGTGGCTCAAACGCAAGAGAGGAGTTGGAAGGCATCCAGTGCCCTTTGACAGTTGTTACAACGAACGTGAGTGCACGGTGTCTCGTGAAATAAAGCCCTAGCACTGTTGAAGCCCTCCTTTAACGCATGCTTCTTCGCTCCTATGGCACTCTGACGGGGGAAATCTGGACTTTTGCTTGAGGCCGGGGTGGGGCGAGGGCACTCACAGTTCTTGTGCCGGCGAGCTCCCGAGCGCTCCTGCTGAAGCTCCCAGCAAGGAACTGAGAGCAGCAGGCCTCACACGCGTAAACTCAGACTTCTGCTGTCACGAGTAAACTCAGACTTCTTGTGGGAGGCCTTCCGGCAGCAAAGAGAAGGTGGGCGCGAGCAGTGTACTTCAGGCAGCTTAGGACCCGCCACTGTCTCGTTTACCACGGAGGGGAATAAGGTTTAGCCAGGGTCGCCCAGCTTCAAACCGGAGCTCCTATAGGGATCCTCAGCGGTTTCTGATTACCTCAAGGAAACACAACGGGAGGAACAGGGCCCTTCCGTGGAGGCCCGTTTGGGCACAGGGACCTCTGCGTGGGAGCTACTGGGTAAGTGTGGCAGTCCCTTAGGTAGGCCTCAGTGACCGAGGCTCTCTGGCTCACGCCTAGCTCTGTAAAGAAGTGTGGCAAACGTACGTACTGCTCCTCAGGCTGGGCGCACAGCCTAGCTTTCGCTTCTATGAGAGTGCTGTCCCGAGTCTCTTCCTGGAGCCAGTCGTCAGCACGGTGCCTTTTGGCACTGCAGTTCTCTTTCAGTCAAGGAGGCCGTTCGACTGGCAAAGGGAGTCTGCGCAGCACTGCTTTCGCGAGGCTCTTTGACGACTGGGGCACTCAAGCCAGGCAAGCCAGAGAGCAGTACGTTGCCCTTGCTCTGAATGTGAAGAGCTTCCTCCAGGGGCCTGTTTAGGCTAAGGTTCCTCTAGAAGCCAGGAGCCGCCGTTCCGGCACGGAGAGAAGTCATCCTGCGAAATTGGCGAACGAGCTCCTATCCTGTGTGCCCCCAGGAGCGTCGCAGAGTTAAGGCACTCCGTGGTGGAGTCTGGCCTCATGGAAACCACTGCACACCCAACTCCCCCGACGTGAAACGCTGGAACTTACCTTGAGGCCTGAGGTCACCTTTCGTTTGGCCGGAGCTGAACATGTAGTGCCGTGGGAGGAGTTTCTAGCAAGGTATTGCCAGCACGGGTTTCCGCTTTGAGAGAACACGCAGCCTCGGCCCACAACGACAATCCTGCCGTGCAGAGACGTCGGGCCGCTAGTGCTGTTCGGGCAGCTTTGAAGCCAAGCGCACGGCGCCTCCAAACGGGGAGAAAGCGTACTCTCCCATCCGCGTCCCACTTTCAAGCTGAATGACGCAGCATGTTTCTCGGAAGGTTCTGCCGAGCTATCTAGTACAAGGGAGAGAGTGCCTGCCTCTGCCGAGAAAGGTTTTGACGTGGGGATTGCTGGACGTGCGGAAGAGCGTTCCCCAGGCCGTGCCAAGTTTAGGCTTTGGTGATTCTGGATGTTCCCAAGGGTCCAGAATTGTCCCCGGGAAAGCTGTCCTTTTTCTCTTTCTCCGGCTGGAAGTAAACATCTGGCAACCGACTGCCGTAAGCAGGCGTCCTGGGGGAGCCCCCCCCCCCCGGTTTCCTTTGGGACGCACATTGGTGTCTCACAGAAGAGCCCACATTCCCAATTGGGGGCACACCAGCGTGGAGTGTAAGGTTGTTTAGAACGGCGTACCTTGAGGCCGTGTGAAGGCCGTACAAACGAGAGCTTTCGAGCGAACAGGGCAGCGCTTCGCCATCGTCGTTGCACGTTCACGGAGCTTAATCAAACGAATGCATTTACTTCCTGTGGCTCAAACGCAAGAGAGGAGTTGGAAGGCATCCAGTGCCCTTTGACAGTTGTTACAACGAACGTGAGTGCACGGTGTCTCGTGAAATAAAGCCCTAGCACTGTTGAAGCCCTCCTTTAACGCATGCTTCTTCGCTCCTATGGCACTCTGACGGGGGAAATCTGGACTTTTGCTTGAGGCCGGGGTGGGGCGAGGGCACTCACAGTTCTTGTGCCGGCGAGCTCCCGAGCGCTCCTGCTGAAGCTCCCAGCAAGGAACTGAGAGCAGCAGGCCTCACACGCGTAAACTCAGACTTCTGCTGTCACGAGTAAACTCAGACTTCTTGTGGGAGGCCTTCCGGCAGCAAAGAGAAGGTGGGCGCGAGCAGTGTACTTCAGGCAGCTTAGGACCCGCCACTGTCTCGTTTACCACGGAGGGGAATAAGGTTTAGCCAGGGTCGCCCAGCTTCAAACCGGAGCTCCTATAGGGATCCTCAGCGGTTTCTGATTACCTCAAGGAAACACAACGGGAGGAACAGGGCCCTTCCGTGGAGGCCCGTTTGGGCACAGGGACCTCTGCGTGGGAGCTACTGGGTAAGTGTGGCAGTCCCTTAGGTAGGCCTCAGTGACCGAGGCTCTCCGGCTCACGCCTAGCTCTGTAAAGAAGTGTGGCAAACGTACGTACTGCTCCTCAGGCTGGGCGCACAGCCTAGCTTTCGCTTCTATGAGAGTGCTGTCCCGAGTCTCTTCCTGGAGCCAGTCGTCAGCACGGTGCCTTTTGGCACTGCAGTTCTCTTTCAGTCAAGGAGGCCGTTCGACTGGCAAAGGGAGTCTGCGCAGCACTGCTTTCGCGAGGCTCTTTGACGACTGGGGCACTCAAGCCAGGCAAGCCAGAGAGCAGTACGTTGCCCTTGCTCTGAATGTGAAGAGCTTCCTCCAGGGGCCTGTTTAGGCTAAGGTTCCTCTAGAAGCCAGGAGCCGCCGTTCCGGCACGGAGAGAAGTCATCCTGCGAAATTGGCGAACGAGCTCCTATCCTGTGTGCCCCCAGGAGCGTCGCAGAGTTAAGGCACTCCGTGGTGGAGTCTGGCCTCATGGAAACCACTGCACACCCAACTCCCCCGACGTGAAACGCTGGAACTTACCTTGAGGCCTGAGGTCACCTTTCGTTTGGCCGGAGCTGAACATGTAGTGCCGTGGGAGGAGTTTCTAGCAAGGTATTGCCAGCACGGGTTTCCGCTTTGAGAGAACACGCAGCCTCGGCCCACAACGACAATCCTGCCGTGCAGAGACGTCGGGCCGCTAGTGCTGTTCGGGCAGCTTTGAAGCCAAGCGCACGGCGCCTCCAAACGGGGAGAAAGCGTACTCTCCCATCCGCGTCCCACTTTCAAGCTGAATGACGCAGCATGTTTCTCGGAAGGTTCTGCCGAGCTATCTAGTACAAGGGAGAGAGTGCCTGCCTCTGCCGAGAAAGGTTTTGACGTGGGGATTGCTGGACGTGCGGAAGAGCGTTCCCCAGGCCGTGCCAAGTTTAGGCTTTGGTGATTCTGGATGTTCCCAAGGGTCCAGAATTGTCCCCGGGAAAGCTGTCCTTTTTCTCTTTCTCCGGCTGGAAGTAAACATCTGGCAACCGACTGCCGTAAGCAGGCGTCCTGGGGGAGCCCCCCCCCCCCGGTTTCCTTTGGGACGCACATTGGTGTCTCACAGAAGAGCCCACATTCCCAATTGGGGGCACACCAGCGTGGAGTGTAAGGTTGTTTAGAACGGCGTACCTTGAGGCCGTGTGAAGGCCGTACAAACGAGAGCTTTCGAGCGAACAGGGCAGCGCTTCGCCATCGTCGTTGCACGTTCACGGAGCTTAATCAAACGAATGCATTTACTTCCTGTGGCTCAAACGCAAGAGAGGAGTTGGAAGGCATCCAGTGCCCTTTGACAGTTGTTACAACGAACGTGAGTGCACGGTGTCTCGTGAAATAAAGCCCTAGCACTGTTGAAGCCCTCCTTTAACGCATGCTTCTTCGCTCCTATGGCACTCTGACGGGGGAAATCTGGACTTTTGCTTGAGGCCGGGGTGGGGCGAGGGCACTCACAGTTCTTGTGCCGGCGAGCTCCCGAGCGCTCCTGCTGAAGCTCCCAGCAAGGAACTGAGAGCAGCAGGCCTCACACGCGTAAACTCAGACTTCTGCTGTCACGAGTAAACTCAGACTTCTTGTGGGAGGCCTTCCGGCAGCAAAGAGAAGGTGGGCGCGAGCAGTGTACTTCAGGCAGCTTAGGACCCGCCACTGTCTCGTTTACCACGGAGGGGAATAAGGTTTAGCCAGGGTCGCCCAGCTTCAAACCGGAGCTCCTATAGGGATCCTCAGCGGTTTCTGATTACCTCAAGGAAACACAACGGGAGGAACAGGGCCCTTCCGTGGAGGCCCGTTTGGGCACAGGGACCTCTGCGTGGGAGCTACTGGGTAAGTGTGGCAGTCCCTTAGGTAGGCCTCAGTGACCGAGGCTCTCCGGCTCACGCCTAGCTCTGTAAAGAAGTGTGGCAAACGTACGTACTGCTCCTCAGGCTGGGCGCACAGCCTAGCTTTCGCTTCTATGAGAGTGCTGTCCCGAGTCTCTTCCTGGAGCCAGTCGTCAGCACGGTGCCTTTTGGCACTGCAGTTCTCTTTCAGTCAAGGAGGCCGTTCGACTGGCAAAGGGAGTCTGCGCAGCACTGCTTTCGCGAGGCTCTTTGACGACTGGGGCACTCAAGCCAGGCAAGCCAGAGAGCAGTACGTTGCCCTTGCTCTGAATGTGAAGAGCTTCCTCCAGGGGCCTGTTTAGGCTAAGGTTCCTCTAGAAGCCAGGAGCCGCCGTTCCGGCACGGAGAGAAGTCATCCTGCGAAATTGGCGAACGAGCTCCTATCCTGTGTGCCCCCAGGAGCGTCGCAGAGTTAAGGCACTCCGTGGTGGAGTCTGGCCTCATGGAAACCACTGCACACCCAACTCCCCCGACGTGAAACGCTGGAACTTACCTTGAGGCCTGAGGTCACCTTTCGTTTGGCCGGAGCTGAACATGTAGTGCCGTGGGAGGAGTTTCTAGCAAGGTATTGCCAGCACGGGTTTCCGCTTTGAGAGAACACGCAGCCTCGGCCCACAACGACAATCCTGCCGTGCAGAGACGTCGGGCCGCTAGTGCTGTTCGGGCAGCTTTGAAGCCAAGCGCACGGCGCCTCCAAACGGGGAGAAAGCGTACTCTCCCATCCGCGTCCCACTTTCAAGCTGAATGACGCAGCATGTTTCTCGGAAGGTTCTGCCGAGCTATCTAGTACAAGGGAGAGAGTGCCTGCCTCTGCCGAGAAAGGTTTTGACGTGGGGATTGCTGGACGTGCGGAAGAGCGTTCCCCAGGCCGTGCCAAGTTTAGGCTTTGGTGATTCTGGATGTTCCCAAGGGTCCAGAATTGTCCCCGGGAAAGCTGTCCTTTTTCTCTTTCTCCGGCTGGAAGTAAACATCTGGCAACCGACTGCCGTAAGCAGGCGTCCTGGGGGAGCCCCCCCCCCCCGGTTTCCTTTGGGACGCACATTGGTGTCTCACAGAAGAGCCCACATTCCCAATTGGGGGCACACCAGCGTGGAGTGTAAGGTTGTTTAGAACGGCGTACCTTGAGGCCGGGTGAAGGCCGTACAAACGAGAGCTTTCGAGCGAACAGGGCAGCGCTTCGCCATCGTCGTTGCACGTTCACGGAGCTTAATCAAACGAATGCATTTACTTCCTGTGGCTCAAACGCAAGAGAGGAGTTGGAAGGCATCCAGTGCCCTTTGACAGTTGTTACAACGAACGTGAGTGCACGGTGTCTCGTGAAATAAAGCCCTAGCACTGTTGAAGCCCTCCTTTAACGCATGCTTCTTCGCTCCTATGGCACTCTGACGGGGGAAATCTGGACTTTTGCTTGAGGCCGGGGTGGGGCGAGGGCACTCACAGTTCTTGTGCCGGCGAGCTCCCGAGCGCTCCTGCTGAAGCTCCCAGCAAGGAACTGAGAGCAGCAGGCCTCACACGCGTAAACTCAGACTTCTGCTGTCACGAGTAAACTCAGACTTCTTGTGGGAGGCCTTCCGGCAGCAAAGAGAAGGTGGGCGCGAGCAGTGTACTTCAGGCAGCTTAGGACCCGCCACTGTCTCGTTTACCACGGAGGGGAATAAGGCTTAGCCAGGGTCGCCCAGCTTCAAACCGGAGCTCCTATAGGGATCCTCAGCGGTTTCTGATTACCTCAAGGAAACACAACGGGAGGAACAGGGCCCTTCCGTGGAGGCCCGTTTGGGCACAGGGACCTCTGCGTGGGAGCTACTGGGTAAGTGTGGCAGTCCCTTAGGTAGGCCTCAGTGACCGAGGCTCTCTGGCTCACGCCTAGCTCTGTAAAGAAGTGTGGCAAACGTACGTACTGCTCCTCAGGCTGGGCGCACAGCCTAGCTTTCGCTTCTATGAGAGTGCTGTCCCGAGTCTCTTCCTGGAGCCAGTCGTCAGCACGGTGCCTTTTGGCACTGCAGTTCTCTTTCAGTCAAGGAGGCCGTTCGACTGGCAAAGGGAGTCTGCGCAGCACTGCTTTCGCGAGGCTCTTTGACGACTGGGGCACTCAACCCAGGCAAGCCAGAGAGCAGTACGTTGCCCTTGCTCTGAATGTGAAGAGCTTCCTCCAGGGGCCTGTTTAGGCTAAGGTTCCTCTAGAAGCCAGGAGCCGCCGTTCCGGCACGGAGAGAAGTCATCCTGCGAAATTGGCGAACGAGCTCCTATCCTGTGTGCCCCCAGGAGCGTCGCAGAGTTAAGGCACTCCGTGGTGGAGTCTGGCCTCATGGAAACCACTGCACACCCAACTCCCCCGACGTGAAACGCTGGAACTTACCTTGAGGCCTGAGGTCACCTTTCGTTTGGCCGGAGCTGAACATGTAGTGCCGTGGGAGGAGTTTCTAGCAAGGTATTGCCAGCACGGTTTTCCGCTTTGAGAGAACACGCAGCCTCGGCCCACAACGACAATCCTGCCGTGCAGAGACGTCGGGCCGCTAGTGCTGTTCGGGCAGCTTTGAAGCCAAGCGCACGGCGCCTCCAAACGGGGAGAAAGCGTACTCTCCCATCCGCGTCCCACTTTCAAGCTGAATGACGCAGCATGTTTCTCGGAAGGTTCTGCCGAGCTATCTAGTACAAGGGAGAGAGTGCCTGCCTCTGCCGAGAAAGGTTTTGACGTGGGGATTGCTGGACGTGCGGAAGAGCGTTCCCCAGGCCGTGCCAAGTTTAGGCTTTGGTGATTCTGGATGTTCCCAAGGGTCCAGAATTGTCCCCGGGAAAGCTGTCCTTTTTCTCTTTCTCCGGCTGGAAGTAAACATCTGGCAACCGACTGCCGTAAGCAGGCGTCCTGGGGGAGCCCCCCCCCCCCCCCGGTTTCCTTTGGGACGCACATTGGTGTCTCACAGAAGAGCCCACATTCCCAATTGGGGGCACACCAGCGTGGAGTGTAAGGTTGTTTAGAACGGCGTACCTTGAGGCCGGGTGAAGGCCGTACAAACGAGAGCTTTCGAGCGAACAGGGCAGCGCTTCGCCATCGTCGTTGCACGTTCACGGAGCTTAATCAAACGAATGCATTTACTTCCTGTGGCTCAAACGCAAGAGAGGAGTTGGAAGGCATCCAGTGCCCTTTGACAGTTGTTACAACGAACGTGAGTGCACGGTGTCTCGTGAAATAAAGCCCTAGCACTGTTGAAGCCCTCCTTTAACGCATGCTTCTTCGCTCCTATGGCACTCTGACGGGGGAAATCTGGACTTTTGCTTGAGGCCGGGGTGGGGCGAGGGCACTCACAGTTCTTGTGCCGGCGAGCTCCCGAGCGCTCCTGCTGAAGCTCCCAGCAAGGAACTGAGAGCAGCAGGCCTCACACGCGTAAACTCAGACTTCTGCTGTCACGAGTAAACTCAGACTTCTTGTGGGAGGCCTTCCGGCAGCAAAGAGAAGGTGGGCGCGAGCAGTGTACTTCAGGCAGCTTAGGACCCGCCACTGTCTCGTTTACCACGGAGGGGAATAAGGTTTAGCCAGGGTCGCCCAGCTTCAAACCGGAGCTCCTATAGGGATCCTCAGCGGTTTCTGATTACCTCAAGGAAACACAACGGGAGGAACAGGGCCCTTCCGTGGAGGCCCGTTTGGGCACAGGGACCTCTGCGTGGGAGCTACTGGGTAAGTGTGGCAGTCCCTTAGGTAGGCCTCAGTGACCGAGGCTCTCTGGCTCACGCCTAGCTCTGTAAAGAAGTGTGGCAAACGTACGTACTGCTCCTCAGGCTGGGCGCACAGCCTAGCTTTCGCTTCTATGAGAGTGCTGTCCCGAGTCTCTTCCTGGAGCCAGTCGTCAGCACGGTGCCTTTTGGCACTGCAGTTCTCTTTCAGTCAAGGAGGCCGTTCGACTGGCAAAGGGAGTCTGCGCAGCACTGCTTTCGCGAGGCTCTTTGACGACTGGGGCACTCAACCCAGGCAAGCCAGAGAGCAGTACGTTGCCCTTGCTCTGAATGTGAAGAGCTTCCTCCAGGGGCCTGTTTAGGCTAAGGTTCCTCTAGAAGCCAGGAGCCGCCGTTCCGGCACGGAGAGAAGTCATCCTGCGAAATTGGCGAACGAGCTCCTATCCTGTGTGCCCCCAGGAGCGTCGCAGAGTTAAGGCACTCCGTGGTGGAGTCTGGCCTCATGGAAACCACTGCACACCCAACTCCCCCGACGTGAAACGCTGGAACTTACCTTGAGGCCTGAGGTCACCTTTCGTTTGGCCGGAGCTGAACATGTAGTGCCGTGGGAGGAGTTTCTAGCAAGGTATTGCCAGCACGGTTTTCCGCTTTGAGAGAACACGCAGCCTCGGCCCACAACGACAATCCTGCCGTGCAGAGACGTCGGGCCGCTAGTGCTGTTCGGGCAGCTTTGAAGCCAAGCGCACGGCGCCTCCAAACGGGGAGAAAGCGTACTCTCCCATCCGCGTCCCACTTTCAAGCTGAATGACGCAGCATGTTTCTCGGAAGGTTCTGCCGAGCTATCTAGTACAAGGGAGAGAGTGCCTGCCTCTGCCGAGAAAGGTTTTGACGTGGGGATTGCTGGACGTGCGGAAGAGCGTTCCCCAGGCCGTGCCAAGTTTAGGCTTTGGTGATTCTGGATGTTCCCAAGGGTCCAGAATTGTCCCCGGGAAAGCTGTCCTTTTTCTCTTTCTCCGGCTGGAAGTAAACATCTGGCAACCGACTGCCGTAAGCAGGCGTCCTGGGGGAGCCCCCCCCCCCCCGGTTTCCTTTGGGACGCACATTGGTGTCTCACAGAAGAGCCCACATTCCCAATTGGGGGCACACCAGCGTGGAGTGTAAGGTTGTTTAGAACGGCGTACCTTGAGGCCGGGTGAAGGCCGTACAAACGAGAGCTTTCGAGCGAACAGGGCAGCGCTTCGCCATCGTCGTTGCACGTTCACGGAGCTTAATCAAACGAATGCATTTACTTCCTGTGGCTCAAACGCAAGAGAGGAGTTGGAAGGCATCCAGTGCCCTTTGACAGTTGTTACAACGAACGTGAGTGCACGGTGTCTCGTGAAATAAAGCCCTAGCACTGTTGAAGCCCTCCTTTAACGCATGCTTCTTCGCTCCTATGGCACTCTGACGGGGGAAATCTGGACTTTTGCTTGAGGCCGGGGTGGGGCGAGGGCACTCACAGTTCTTGTGCCGGCGAGCTCCCGAGCGCTCCTGCTGAAGCTCCCAGCAAGGAACTGAGAGCAGCAGGCCTCACACGCGTAAACTCAGACTTCTGCTGTCACGAGTAAACTCAGACTTCTTGTGGGAGGCCTTCCGGCAGCAAAGAGAAGGTGGGCGCGAGCAGTGTACTTCAGGCAGCTTAGGACCCGCCACTGTCTCGTTTACCACGGAGGGGAATAAGCTTTAGCCAGGGTCGCCCAGCTTCAAACCGGAGCTCCTATAGGGATCCTCAGCGGTTTCTGATTACCTCAAGGAAACACAACGGGAGGAACAGGGCCCTTCCGTGGAGGCCCGTTTGGGCACAGGGACCTCTGCGTGGGAGCTACTGGGTAAGTGTGGCAGTCCCTTAGGTAGGCCTCAGTGACCGAGGCTCTCTGGCTCACGCCTAGCTCTGTAAAGAAGTGTGGCAAACGTACGTACTGCTCCTCAGGCTGGGCGCACAGCCTAGCTTTCGCTTCTATGAGAGTGCTGTCCCGAGTCTCTTCCTGGAGCCAGTCGTCAGCACGGTGCCTTTTGGCACTGCAGTTCTCTTTCAGTCAAGGAGGCCGTTCGACTGGCAAAGGGAGTCTGCGCAGCACTGCTTTCGCGAGGCTCTTTGACGACTGGGGCACTCAAGCCAGGCAAGCCAGAGAGCAGTACGTTGCCCTTGCTCTGAATGTGAAGAGCTTCCTCCAGGGGCCTGTTTAGGCTAAGGTTCCTCTAGAAGCCAGGAGCCGCCGTTCCGGCACGGAGAGAAGTCATCCTGCGAAATTGGCGAACGAGCTCCTATCCTGTGTGCCCCCAGGAGCGTCGCAGAGTTAAGGCACTCCGTGGTGGAGTCTGGCCTCATGGAAACCACTGCACACCCAACTCCCCCGACGTGAAACGCTGGAACTTACCTTGAGGCCTGAGGTCACCTTTCGTTTGGCCGGAGCTGAACATGTAGTGCCGTGGGAGGAGTTTCTAGCAAGGTATTGCCAGCACGGTTTTCCGCTTTGAGAGAACACGCAGCCTCGGCCCACAACGACAATCGTGCCGTGCAGAGACGTCGGGCCGCTAGTGCTGTTCGGGCAGCTTTGAAGCCAAGCGCACGGCGCCTCCAAACGGGGAGAAAGCGTACTCTCCCATCCGCGTCCCACTTTCAAGCTGAATGACGCAGCATGTTTCTCGGAAGGTTCTGCCGAGCTATCTAGTACAAGGGAGAGAGTGCCTGCCTCTGCCGAGAAAGGTTTTGACGTGGGGATTGCTGGACGTGCGGAAGAGCGTTCCCCAGGCCGTGCCAAGTTTAGGCTTTGGTGATTCTGGATGTTCCCAAGGGTCCAGAATTGTCCCCGGGAAAGCTGTCCTTTTTCTCTTTCTCCGGCTGGAAGTAAACATCTGGCAACCGACTGCCGTAAGCAGGCGTCCTGGGGGAGCCCCCCCCCCCCGGTTTCCTTTGGGACGCACATTGGTGTCTCACAGAAGAGCCCACATTCCCAATTGGGGGCACACCAGCGTGGAGTGTAAGGTTGTTTAGAACGGCGTACCTTGAGGCCGTGTGAAGGCCGTACAAACGAGAGCTTTCGAGCGAACAGGGCAGCGCTTCGCCATCGTCGTTGCACGTTCACGGAGCTTAATCAAACGAATGCATTTACTTCCTGTGGCTCAAACGCAAGAGAGGAGTTGGAAGGCATCCAGTGCCCTTTGACAGTTGTTACAACGAACGTGAGTGCACGGTGTCTCGTGAAATAAAGCCCTAGCACTGTTGAAGCCCTCCGTTAACGCATGCTTCTTCGCTCCTATGGCACTCTGACGGGGGAAATCTGGACTTTTGCTTGAGGCCGGGGTGGGGCGAGGGCACTCACAGTTCTTGTGCCGGCGAGCTCCCGAGCGCTCCTGCTGAAGCTCCCAGCAAGGAACTGAGAGCAGCAGGCCTCACACGCGTAAACTCAGACTTCTGCTGTCACGAGTAAACTCAGACTTCTTGTGGGAGGCCTTCCGGCAGCAAAGAGAAGGTGGGCGCGAGCAGTGTACTTCAGGCAGCTTAGGACCCGCCACTGTCTCGTTTACCACGGAGGGGAATAAGGTTTAGCCAGGGTCGCCCAGCTTCAAACCGGAGCTCCTATAGGGATCCTCAGCGGTTTCTGATTACCTCAAGGAAACACAACGGGAGGAACAGGGCCCTTCCGTGGAGGCCCGTTTGGGCACAGGGACCTCTGCGTGGGAGCTACTGGGTAAGTGTGGCAGTCCCTTAGGTAGGCCTCAGTGACCGAGGCTCTCCGGCTCATGCCTAGCTCTGTAAAGAAGTGTGGCAAACGTACGTACTGCTCCTCAGGCTGGGCGCACAGCCTAGCTTTCGCTTCTATGAGAGTGCTGTCCCGAGTCTCTTCCTGGAGCCAGTCGTCAGCACGGTGCCTTTTGGCACTGCAGTTCTCTTTCAGTCAAGGAGGCCGTTCGACTGGCAAAGGGAGTCTGCGCAGCACTGCTTTCGCGAGGCTCTTTGACGACTGGGGCACTCAAGCCAGGCAAGCCAGAGAGCAGTACGTTGCCCTTGCTCTGAATGTGAAGAGCTTCCTCCAGGGGCCTGTTTAGGCTAAGGTTCCTCTAGAAGCCAGGAGCCGCCGTTCCGGCACGGAGAGAAGTCATCCTGCGAAATTGGCGAACGAGCTCCTATCCTGTGTGCCCCCAGGAGCGTCGCAGAGTTAAGGCACTCCGTGGTGGAGTCTGGCCTCATGGAAACCACTGCACACCCAACTCCCCCGACGTGAAACGCTGGAACTTACCTTGAGGCCTGAGGTCACCTTTCGTTTGGCCGGAGCTGAACATGTAGTGCCGTGGGAGGAGTTTCTAGCAAGGTATTGCCAGCACGGTTTTCCGCTTTGAGAGAACACGCAGCCTCGGCCCACAACGACAATCGTGCCGTGCAGAGACGTCGGGCCGCTAGTGCTGTTCGGGCAGCTTTGAAGCCAAGCGCACGGCGCCTCCAAACGGGGAGAAAGCGTACTCTCCCATCCGCGTCCCACTTTCAAGCTGAATGACGCAGCATGTTTCTCGGAAGGTTCTGCCGAGCTATCTAGTACAAGGGAGAGAGTGCCTGCCTCTGCCGAGAAAGGTTTTGACGTGGGGATTGCTGGACGTGCGGAAGAGCGTTCCCCAGGCCGTGCCAAGTTTAGGCTTTGGTGATTCTGGATGTTCCCAAGGGTCCAGAATTGTCCCCGGGAAAGCTGTCCTTTTTCTCTTTCTCCGGCTGGAAGTAAACATCTGGCAACCGACTGCCGTAAGCAGGCGTCCTGGGGGAGCCCCCCCCCCCGGTTTCCTTTGGGACGCACATTGGTGTCTCACAGAAGAGCCCACATTCCCAATTGGGGGCACACCAGCGTGGAGTGTAAGGTTGTTTAGAACGGCGTACCTTGAGGCCGTGTGAAGGCCGTACAAACGAGAGCTTTCGAGCGAACAGGGCAGCGCTTCGCCATCGTCGTTGCACGTTCACGGAGCTTAATCAAACGAATGCATTTACTTCCTGTGGCTCAAACGCAAGAGAGGAGTTGGAAGGCATCCAGTGCCCTTTGACAGTTGTTACAACGAACGTGAGTGCACGGTGTCTCGTGAAATAAAGCCCTAGCACTGTTGAAGCCCTCCTTTAACTCATGCTTCTTCGCTCCTATGGCACTCTGACGGGGGAAATCTGGACTTTTGCTTGAGGCCGGGGTGGGGCGAGGGCACTCACAGTTCTTGTGCCGGCGAGCTCCCGAGCGCTCCTGCTGAAGCTCCCAGCAAGGAACTGAGAGCAGCAGGCCTCACACGCGTAAACTCAGACTTCTGCTGTCACGAGTAAACTCAGACTTCTTGTGGGAGGCCTTCCGGCAGCAAAGAGAAGGTGGGCGCGAGCAGTGTACTTCAGGCAGCTTAGGACCCGCCACTGTCTCGTTTACCACGGAGGGGAATAAGGTTTAGCCAGGGTCGCCCAGCTTCAAACCGGAGCTCCTATAGGGATCCTCAGCGGTTTCTGATTACCTCAAGGAAACACAACGGGAGGAACAGGGCCCTTCCGTGGAGGCCCGTTTGGGCACAGGGACCTCTGCGTGGGAGCTACTGGGTAAGTGTGGCAGTCCCTTAGGTAGGCCTCAGTGACCGAGGCTCTCCGGCTCATGCCTAGCTCTGTAAAGAAGTGTGGCAAACGTACGTACTGCTCCTCAGGCTGGGCGCACAGCCTAGCTTTCGCTTCTATGAGAGTGCTGTCCCGAGTCTCTTCCTGGAGCCAGTCGTCAGCACGGTGCCTTTTGGCACTGCAGTTCTCTTTCAGTCAAGGAGGCCGTTCGACTGGCAAAGGGAGTCTGCGCAGCACTGCTTTCGCGAGGCTCTTTGACGACTGGGGCACTCAAGCCAGGCAAGCCAGAGAGCAGTACGTTGCCCTTGCTCTGAATGTGAAGAGCTTCCTCCAGGGGCCTGTTTAGGCTAAGGTTCCTCTAGAAGCCAGGAGCCGCCGTTCCGGCACGGAGAGAAGTCATCCTGCGAAATTGGCGAACGAGCTCCTATCCTGTGTGCCCCCAGGAGCGTCGCAGAGTTAAGGCACTCCGTGGTGGAGTCTGGCCTCATGGAAACCACTGCACACCCAACTCCCCCGACGTGAAACGCTGGAACTTACCTTGAGGCCTGAGGTCACCTTTCGTTTGGCCGGAGCTGAACATGTAGTGCCGTGGGAGGAGTTTCTAGCAAGGTATTGCCAGCACGGTTTTCCGCTTTGAGAGAACACGCAGCCTCGGCCCACAACGACAATCGTGCCGTGCAGAGACGTCGGGCCGCTAGTGCTGTTCGGGCAGCTTTGAAGCCAAGCGCACGGCGCCTCCAAACGGGGAGAAAGCGTACTCTCCCATCCGCGTCCCACTTTCAAGCTGAATGACGCAGCATGTTTCTCGGAAGGTTCTGCCGAGCTATCTAGTACAAGGGAGAGAGTGCCTGCCTCTGCCGAGAAAGGTTTTGACGTGGGGATTGCTGGACGTGCGGAAGAGCGTTCCCCAGGCCGTGCCAAGTTTAGGCTTTGGTGATTCTGGATGTTCCCAAGGGTCCAGAATTGTCCCCGGGAAAGCTGTCCTTTTTCTCTTTCTCCGGCTGGAAGTAAACATCTGGCAACCGACTGCCGTAAGCAGGCGTCCTGGGGGAGCCCCCCCCCCGGTTTCCTTTGGGACGCACATTGGTGTCTCACAGAAGAGCCCACATTCCCAATTGGGGGCACACCAGCGTGGAGTGTAAGGTTGTTTAGAACGGCGTACCTTGAGGCCGTGTGAAGGCCGTACAAACGAGAGCTTTCGAGCGAACAGGGCAGCGCTTCGCCATCGTCGTTGCACGTTCACGGAGCTTAATCAAACGAATGCATTTACTTCCTGTGGCTCAAACGCAAGAGAGGAGTTGGAAGGCATCCAGTGCCCTTTGACAGTTGTTACAACGAACGTGAGTGCACGGTGTCTCGTGAAATAAAGCCCTAGCACTGTTGAAGCCCTCCGTTAACGCATGCTTCTTCGCTCCTATGGCACTCTGACGGGGGAAATCTGGACTTTTGCTTGAGGCCGGGGTGGGGCGAGGGCACTCACAGTTCTTGTGCCGGCGAGCTCCCGAGCGCTCCTGCTGAAGCTCCCAGCAAGGAACTGAGAGCAGCAGGCCTCACACGCGTAAACTCAGACTTCTGCTGTCACGAGTAAACTCAGACTTCTTGTGGGAGGCCTTCCGGCAGCAAAGAGAAGGTGGGCGCGAGCAGTGTACTTCAGGCAGCTTAGGACCCGCCACTGTCTCGTTTACCACGGAGGGGAATAAGGTTTAGCCAGGGTCGCCCAGCTTCAAACCGGAGCTCCTATAGGGATCCTCAGCGGTTTCTGATTACCTCAAGGAAACACAACGGGAGGAACAGGGCCCTTCCGTGGAGGCCCGTTTGGGCACAGGGACCTCTGCGTGGGAGCTACTGGGTAAGTGTGGCAGTCCCTTAGGTAGGCCTCAGTGACCGAGGCTCTCCGGCTCATGCCTAGCTCTGTAAAGAAGTGTGGCAAACGTACGTACTGCTCCTCAGGCTGGGCGCACAGCCTAGCTTTCGCTTCTATGAGAGTGCTGTCCCGAGTCTCTTCCTGGAGCCAGTCGTCAGCACGGTGCCTTTTGGCACTGCAGTTCTCTTTCAGTCAAGGAGGCCGTTCGACTGGCAAAGGGAGTCTGCGCAGCACTGCTTTCGCGAGGCTCTTTGACGACTGGGGCACTCAAGCCAGGCAAGCCAGAGAGCAGTACGTTGCCCTTGCTCTGAATGTGAAGAGCTTCCTCCAGGGGCCTGTTTAGGCTAAGGTTCCTCTAGAAGCCAGGAGCCGCCGTTCCGGCACGGAGAGAAGTCATCCTGCGAAATTGGCGAACGAGCTCCTATCCTGTGTGCCCCCAGGAGCGTCGCAGAGTTAAGGCACTCCGTGGTGGAGTCTGGCCTCATGGAAACCACTGCACACCCAACTCCCCCGACGTGAAACGCTGGAACTTACCTTGAGGCCTGAGGTCACCTTTCGTTTGGCCGGAGCTGAACATGTAGTGCCGTGGGAGGAGTTTCTAGCAAGGTATTGCCAGCACGGTTTTCCGCTTTGAGAGAACACGCAGCCTCGGCCCACAACGACAATCGTGCCGTGCAGAGACGTCGGGCCGCTAGTGCTGTTCGGGCAGCTTTGAAGCCAAGCGCACGGCGCCTCCAAACGGGGAGAAAGCGTACTCTCCCATCCGCGTCCCACTTTCAAGCTGAATGACGCAGCATGTTTCTCGGAAGGTTCTGCCGAGCTATCTAGTACAAGGGAGAGAGTGCCTGCCTCTGCCGAGAAAGGTTTTGACGTGGGGATTGCTGGACGTGCGGAAGAGCGTTCCCCAGGCCGTGCCAAGTTTAGGCTTTGGTGATTCTGGATGTTCCCAAGGGTCCAGAATTGTCCCCGGGAAAGCTGTCCTTTTTCTCTTTCTCCGGCTGGAAGTAAACATCTGGCAACCGACTGCCGTAAGCAGGCGTCCTGGGGGAGCCCCCCCCCCCGGTTTCCTTTGGGACGCACATTGGTGTCTCACAGAAGAGCCCACATTCCCAATTGGGGGCACACCAGCGTGGAGTGTAAGGTTGTTTAGAACGGCGTACCTTGAGGCCGTGTGAAGGCCGTACAAACGAGAGCTTTCGAGCGAACAGGGCAGCGCTTCGCCATCGTCGTTGCACGTTCACGGAGCTTAATCAAACGAATGCATTTACTTCCTGTGGCTCAAACGCAAGAGAGGAGTTGGAAGGCATCCAGTGCCCTTTGACAGTTGTTACAACGAACGTGAGTGCACGGTGTCTCGTGAAATAAAGCCCTAGCACTGTTGAAGCCCTCCGTTAACGCATGCTTCTTCGCTCCTATGGCACTCTGACGGGGGAAATCTGGACTTTTGCTTGAGGCCGGGGTGGGGCGAGGGCACTCACAGTTCTTGTGCCGGCGAGCTCCCGAGCGCTCCTGCTGAAGCTCCCAGCAAGGAACTGAGAGCAGCAGGCCTCACACGCGTAAACTCAGACTTCTGCTGTCACGAGTAAACTCAGACTTCTTGTGGGAGGCCTTCCGGCAGCAAAGAGAAGGTGGGCGCGAGCAGTGTACTTCAGGCAGCTTAGGACCCGCCACTGTCTCGTTTACCACGGAGGGGAATAAGGTTTAGCCAGGGTCGCCCAGCTTCAAACCGGAGCTCCTATAGGGATCCTCAGCGGTTTCTGATTACCTCAAGGAAACACAACGGGAGGAACAGGGCCCTTCCGTGGAGGCCCGTTTGGGCACAGGGACCTCTGCGTGGGAGCTACTGGGTAAGTGTGGCAGTCCCTTAGGTAGGCCTCAGTGACCGAGGCTCTCCGGCTCATGCCTAGCTCTGTAAAGAAGTGTGGCAAACGTACGTACTGCTCCTCAGGCTGGGCGCACAGCCTAGCTTTCGCTTCTATGAGAGTGCTGTCCCGAGTCTCTTCCTGGAGCCAGTCGTCAGCACGGTGCCTTTTGGCACTGCAGTTCTCTTTCAGTCAAGGAGGCCGTTCGACTGGCAAAGGGAGTCTGCGCAGCACTGCTTTCGCGAGGCTCTTTGACGACTGGGGCACTCAAGCCAGGCAAGCCAGAGAGCAGTACGTTGCCCTTGCTCTGAATGTGAAGAGCTTCCTCCAGGGGCCTGTTTAGGCTAAGGTTCCTCTAGAAGCCAGGAGCCGCCGTTCCGGCACGGAGAGAAGTCATCCTGCGAAATTGGCGAACGAGCTCCTATCCTGTGTGCCCCCAGGAGCGTCGCAGAGTTAAGGCACTCCGTGGTGGAGTCTGGCCTCATGGAAACCACTGCACACCCAACTCCCCCGACGTGAAACGCTGGAACTTACCTTGAGGCCTGAGGTCACCTTTCGTTTGGCCGGAGCTGAACATGTAGTGCCGTGGGAGGAGTTTCTAGCAAGGTATTGCCAGCACGGTTTTCCGCTTTGAGAGAACACGCAGCCTCGGCCCACAACGACAATCCTGCCGTGCAGAGACGTCGGGCCGCTAGTGCTGTTCGGGCAGCTTTGAAGCCAAGCGCACGGCGCCTCCAAACGGGGAGAAAGCGTACTCTCCCATCCGCGTCCCACTTTCAAGCTGAATGACGCAGCATGTTTCTCGGAAGGTTCTGCCGAGCTATCTAGTACAAGGGAGAGAGTGCCTGCCTCTGCCGAGAAAGGTTTTGACGTGGGGATTGCTGGACGTGCGGAAGAGCGTTCCCCAGGCCGTGCCAAGTTTAGGCTTTGGTGATTCTGGATGTTCCCAAGGGTCCAGAATTGTCCCCGGGAAAGCTGTCCTTTTTCTCTTTCTCCGGCTGGAAGTAAACATCTGGCAACCGACTGCCGTAAGCAGGCGTCCTGGGGGAGCCCCCCCCCCCCGGTTTCCTTTGGGACGCACATTGGTGTCTCACAGAAGAGCCCACATTCCCAATTGGGGGCACACCAGCGTGGAGTGTAAGGTTGTTTAGAACGGCGTACCTTGAGGCCGTGTGAAGGCCGTACAAACGAGAGCTTTCGAGCGAACAGGGCAGCGCTTCGCCATCGTCGTTGCACGTTCACGGAGCTTAATCAAACGAATGCATTTACTTCCTGTGGCTCAAACGCAAGAGAGGAGTTGGAAGGCATCCAGTGCCCTTTGACAGTTGTTACAACGAACGTGAGTGCACGGTGTCTCGTGAAATAAAGCCCTAGCACTGTTGAAGCCCTCCGTTAACGCATGCTTCTTCGCTCCTATGGCACTCTGACGGGGGAAATCTGGACTTTTGCTTGAGGCCGGGGTGGGGCGAGGGCACTCACAGTTCTTGTGCCGGCGAGCTCCCGAGCGCTCCTGCTGAAGCTCCCAGCAAGGAACTGAGAGCAGCAGGCCTCACACGCGTAAACTCAGACTTCTGCTGTCACGAGTAAACTCAGACTTCTTGTGGGAGGCCTTCCGGCAGCAAAGAGAAGGTGGGCGCGAGCAGTGTACTTCAGGCAGCTTAGGACCCGCCACTGTCTCGTTTACCACGGAGGGGAATAAGGTTTAGCCAGGGTCGCCCAGCTTCAAACCGGAGCTCCTATAGGGATCCTCAGCGGTTTCTGATTACCTCAAGGAAACACAACGGGAGGAACAGGGCCCTTCCGTGGAGGCCCGTTTGGGCACAGGGACCTCTGCGTGGGAGCTACTGGGTAAGTGTGGCAGTCCCTTAGGTAGGCCTCAGTGACCGAGGCTCTCCGGCTCATGCCTAGCTCTGTAAAGAAGTGTGGCAAACGTACGTACTGCTCCTCAGGCTGGGCGCACAGCCTAGCTTTCGCTTCTATGAGAGTGCTGTCCCGAGTCTCTTCCTGGAGCCAGTCGTCAGCACGGTGCCTTTTGGCACTGCAGTTCTCTTTCAGTCAAGGAGGCCGTTCGACTGGCAAAGGGAGTCTGCGCAGCACTGCTTTCGCGAGGCTCTTTGACGACTGGGGCACTCAAGCCAGGCAAGCCAGAGAGCAGTACGTTGCCCTTGCTCTGAATGTGAAGAGCTTCCTCCAGGGGCCTGTTTAGGCTAAGGTTCCTCTAGAAGCCAGGAGCCGCCGTTCCGGCACGGAGAGAAGTCATCCTGCGAAATTGGCGAACGAGCTCCTATCCTGTGTGCCCCCAGGAGCGTCGCAGAGTTAAGGCACTCCGTGGTGGAGTCTGGCCTCATGGAAACCACTGCACACCCAACTCCCCCGACGTGAAACGCTGGAACTTACCTTGAGGCCTGAGGTCACCTTTCGTTTGGCCGGAGCTGAACATGTAGTGCCGTGGGAGGAGTTTCTAGCAAGGTATTGCCAGCACGGTTTTCCGCTTTGAGAGAACACGCAGCCTCGGCCCACAACGACAATCGTGCCGTGCAGAGACGTCGGGCCGCTAGTGCTGTTCGGGCAGCTTTGAAGCCAAGCGCACGGCGCCTCCAAACGGGGAGAAAGCGTACTCTCCCATCCGCGTCCCACTTTCAAGCTGAATGACGCAGCATGTTTCTCGGAAGGTTCTGCCGAGCTATCTAGTACAAGGGAGAGAGTGCCTGCCTCTGCCGAGAAAGGTTTTGACGTGGGGATTGCTGGACGTGCGGAAGAGCGTTCCCCAGGCCGTGCCAAGTTTAGGCTTTGGTGATTCTGGATGTTCCCAAGGGTCCAGAATTGTCCCCGGGAAAGCTGTCCTTTTTCTCTTTCTCCGGCTGGAAGTAAACATCTGGCAACCGACTGCCGTAAGCAGGCGTCCTGGGGGAGCCCCCCCCCCGGTTTCCTTTGGGACGCACATTGGTGTCTCACAGAAGAGCCCACATTCCCAATTGGGGGCACACCAGCGTGGAGTGTAAGGTTGTTTAGAACGGCGTACCTTGAGGCCGTGTGAAGGCCGTACAAACGAGAGCTTTCGAGCGAACAGGGCAGCGCTTCGCCATCGTCGTTGCACGTTCACGGAGCTTAATCAAACGAATGCATTTACTTCCTGTGGCTCAAACGCAAGAGAGGAGTTGGAAGGCATCCAGTGCCCTTTGACAGTTGTTACAACGAACGTGAGTGCACGGTGTCTCGTGAAATAAAGCCCTAGCACTGTTGAAGCCCTCCGTTAACGCATGCTTCTTCGCTCCTATGGCACTCTGACGGGGGAAATCTGGACTTTTGCTTGAGGCCGGGGTGGGGCGAGGGCACTCACAGTTCTTGTGCCGGCGAGCTCCCGAGCGCTCCTGCTGAAGCTCCCAGCAAGGAACTGAGAGCAGCAGGCCTCACACGCGTAAACTCAGACTTCTGCTGTCACGAGTAAACTCAGACTTCTTGTGGGAGGCCTTCCGGCAGCAAAGAGAAGGTGGGCGCGAGCAGTGTACTTCAGGCAGCTTAGGACCCGCCACTGTCTCGTTTACCACGGAGGGGAATAAGGTTTAGCCAGGGTCGCCCAGCTTCAAACCGGAGCTCCTATAGGGATCCTCAGCGGTTTCTGATTACCTCAAGGAAACACAACGGGAGGAACAGGGCCCTTCCGTGGAGGCCCGTTTGGGCACAGGGACCTCTGCGTGGGAGCTACTGGGTAAGTGTGGCAGTCCCTTAGGTAGGCCTCAGTGACCGAGGCTCTCCGGCTCATGCCTAGCTCTGTAAAGAAGTGTGGCAAACGTACGTACTGCTCCTCAGGCTGGGCGCACAGCCTAGCTTTCGCTTCTATGAGAGTGCTGTCCCGAGTCTCTTCCTGGAGCCAGTCGTCAGCACGGTGCCTTTTGGCACTGCAGTTCTCTTTCAGTCAAGGAGGCCGTTCGACTGGCAAAGGGAGTCTGCGCAGCACTGCTTTCGCGAGGCTCTTTGACGACTGGGGCACTCAAGCCAGGCAAGCCAGAGAGCAGTACGTTGCCCTTGCTCTGAATGTGAAGAGCTTCCTCCAGGGGCCTGTTTAGGCTAAGGTTCCTCTAGAAGCCAGGAGCCGCCGTTCCGGCACGGAGAGAAGTCATCCTGCGAAATTGGCGAACGAGCTCCTATCCTGTGTGCCCCCAGGAGCGTCGCAGAGTTAAGGCACTCCGTGGTGGAGTCTGGCCTCATGGAAACCACTGCACACCCAACTCCCCCGACGTGAAACGCTGGAACTTACCTTGAGGCCTGAGGTCACCTTTCGTTTGGCCGGAGCTGAACATGTAGTGCCGTGGGAGGAGTTTCTAGCAAGGTATTGCCAGCACGGTTTTCCGCTTTGAGAGAACACGCAGCCTCGGCCCACAACGACAATCGTGCCGTGCAGAGACGTCGGGCCGCTAGTGCTGTTCGGGCAGCTTTGAAGCCAAGCGCACGGCGCCTCCAAACGGGGAGAAAGCGTACTCTCCCATCCGCGTCCCACTTTCAAGCTGAATGACACAGCATGTTTCTCGGAAGGTTCTGCCGAGCTATCTAGTACAAGGGAGAGAGTGCCTGCCTCTGCCGAGAAAGGTTTTGACGTGGGGATTGCTGGACGTGCGGAAGAGCGTTCCCCAGGCCGTGCCAAGTTTAGGCTTTGGTGATTCTGGATGTTCCCAAGGGTCCAGAATTGTCCCCGGGAAAGCTGTCCTTTTTCTCTTTCTCCGGCTGGAAGTAAACATCTGGCAACCGACTGCCGTAAGCAGGCGTCCTGGGGGAGCCCCCCCCCCCGGTTTCCTTTGGGACGCACATTGGTGTCTCACAGAAGAGCCCACATTCCCAATTGGGGGCACACCAGCGTGCAGTGTAAGGTTGTTTAGAACGGCGTACCTTGAGGCCGTGTGAAGGCCGTACAAACGAGAGCTTTCGAGCGAACAGGGCAGCGCTTCGCCATCGTCGTTGCACGTTCACGGAGCTTAATCAAACGAATGCATTTACTTCCTGTGGCTCAAACGCAAGAGAGGAGTTGGAAGGCATCCAGTGCCCTTTGACAGTTGTTACAACGAACGTGAGTGCACGGTGTCTCGTGAAATAAAGCCCTAGCACTGTTGAAGCCCTCCTTTAACGCATGCTTCTTCGCTCCTATGGCACTCTGACGGGGGAAATCTGGACTTTTGCTTGAGGCCGGGGTGGGGCGAGGGCACTCACAGTTCTTGTGCCGGCGAGCTCCCGAGCGCTCCTGCTGAAGCTCCCAGCAAGGAACTGAGAGCAGCAGGCCTCACACGCGTAAACTCAGACTTCTGCTGTCACGAGTAAACTCAGACTTCTTGTGGGAGGCCTTCCGGCAGCAAAGAGAAGGTGGGCGCGAGCAGTGTACTTCAGGCAGCTTAGGACCCGCCACTGTCTCGTTTACCACGGAGGGGAATAAGGTTTAGCCAGGGTCGCCCAGCTTCAAACCGGAGCTCCTATAGGGATCCTCAGCGGTTTCTGATTACCTCAAGGAAACACAACGGGAGGAACAGGGCCCTTCCGTGGAGGCCCGTTTGGGCACAGGGACCTCTGCGTGGGAGCTACTGGGTAAGTGTGGCAGTCCCTTAGGTAGGCCTCAGTGACCGAGGCTCTCCGGCTCATGCCTAGCTCTGTAAAGAAGTGTGGCAAACGTACGTACTGCTCCTCAGGCTGGGCGCACAGCCTAGCTTTCGCTTCTATGAGAGTGCTGTCCCGAGTCTCTTCCTGGAGCCAGTCGTCAGCACGGTGCCTTTTGGCACTGCAGTTCTCTTTCAGTCAAGGAGGCCGTTCGACTGGCAAAGGGAGTCTGCGCAGCACTGCTTTCGCGAGGCTCTTTGACGACTGGGGCACTCAAGCCAGGCAAGCCAGAGAGCAGTACGTTGCCCTTGCTCTGAATGTGAAGAGCTTCCTCCAGGGGCCTGTTTAGGCTAAGGTTCCTCTAGAAGCCAGGAGCCGCCGTTCCGGCACGGAGAGAAGTCATCCTGCGAAATTGGCGAACGAGCTCCTATCCTGTGTGCCCCCAGGAGCGTCGCAGAGTTAAGGCACTCCGTGGTGGAGTCTGGCCTCATGGAAACCACTGCACACCCAACTCCCCCGACGTGAAACGCTGGAACTTACCTTGAGGCCTGAGGTCACCTTTCGTTTGGCCGGAGCTGAACATGTAGTGCCGTGGGAGGAGTTTCTAGCAAGGTATTGCCGGCACGGTTTTCCGCTTTGAGAGAACACGCAGCCTCGGCCCACAACGACAATCCTGCCGTGCAGAGACGTCGGGCCGCTAGTGCTGTTCGGGCAGCTTTGAAGCCAAGCACACGGCGCCTCCAAACGGGGAGAAAGCGTACTCTCCCATCCGCGTCCCACTTTCAAGCTGAATGACGCAGCATGTTTCTCGGAAGGTTCTGCCGAGCTATCTAGTACAAGGGAGAGAGTGCCTGCCTCTGCCGAGAAAGGTTTTGACGTGGGGATTGCTGGACGTGCGGAAGAGCGTTCCCCAGGCCGTGCCAAGTTTAGGCTTTGGTGATTCTGGATGTTCCCAAGGGTCCAGAATTGTCCCCGGGAAAGCTGTCCTTTTTCTCTTTCTCCGGCTGGAAGTAAACATCTGGCAACAGACTGCCGTAAGCAGGCGTCCTGGGGGAGCCCCCCCCCCCCGGTTTCCTTTGGGACGCACATTGGTGTCTCACAGAAGAGCCCACATTCCCAATTGGGGGCACACCAGCGTGGAGTGTAAGGTTGTTTAGAACGGCGTACCTTGAGGCCGTGTGAAGGCCGTACAAACGAGAGCTTTCGAGCGAACAGGGCAGCGCTTCGCCATCGTCGTTGCACGTTCACGGAGCTTAATCAAACGAATGCATTTACTTCCTGTGGCTCAAACGCAAGAGAGGAGTTGGAAGGCATCCAGTGCCCTTTGACAGTTGTTACAACGAACGTGAGTGCACGGTGTCTCGTGAAATAAAGCCCTAGCACTGTTGAAGCCCTCCTTTAACGCATGCTTCTTCGCTCCTATGGCACTCTGACGGGGGAAATCTGGACTTTTGCTTGAGGCCGGGGTGGGGCGAGGGCACTCACAGTTCTTGTGCCGGCGAGCTCCCGAGCGCTCCTGCTGAAGCTCCCAGCAAGGAACTGAGAGCAGCAGGCCTCACACGCGTAAACTCAGACTTCTGCTGTCACGAGTAAACTCAGACTTCTTGTGGGAGGCCTTCCGGCAGCAAAGAGAAGGTGGGCGCGAGCAGTGTACTTCAGGCAGCTTAGGACCCGCCACTGTCTCGTTTACCACGGAGGGGAATAAGGTTTAGCCAGGGTCGCCCAGCTTCAAACCGGAGCTCCTATAGGGATCCTCAGCGGTTTCTGATTACCTCAAGGAAACACAACGGGAGGAACAGGGCCCTTCCGTGGAGGCCCGTTTGGGCACAGGGACCTCTGCGTGGGAGCTACTGGGTAAGTGTGGCAGTCCCTTAGGTAGGCCTCAGTGACCGAGGCTCTCCGGCTCATGCCTAGCTCTGTAAAGAAGTGTGGCAAACGTACGTACTGCTCCTCAGGCTGGGCGCACAGCCTAGCTTTCGCTTCTATGAGAGTGCTGTCCCGAGTCTCTTCCTGGAGCCAGTCGTCAGCACGGTGCCTTTTGGCACTGCAGTTCTCTTTCAGTCAAGGAGGCCGTTCGACTGGCAAAGGGAGTCTGCGCAGCACTGCTTTCGCGAGGCTCTTTGACGACTGGGGCACTCAAGCCAGGCAAGCCAGAGAGCAGTACGTTGCCCTTGCTCTGAATGTGAAGAGCTTCCTCCAGGGGCCTGTTTAGGCTAAGGTTCCTCTAGAAGCCAGGAGCCGCCGTTCCGGCACGGAGAGAAGTCATCCTGCGAAATTGGCGAACGAGCTCCTATCCTGTGTGCCCCCAGGAGCGTCGCAGAGTTAAGGCACTCCGTGGTGGAGTCTGGCCTCATGGAAACCACTGCACACCCAACTCCCCCGACGTGAAACGCTGGAACTTACCTTGAGGCCTGAGGTCACCTTTCGTTTGGCCGGAGCTGAACATGTAGTGCCGTGGGAGGAGTTTCTAGCAAGGTATTGCCAGCACGGTTTTCCGCTTTGAGAGAACACGCAGCCTCGGCCCACAACGACAATCGTGCCGTGCAGAGACGTCGGGCCGCTAGTGCTGTTCGGGCAGCTTTGAAGCCAAGCGCACGGCGCCTCCAAACGGGGAGAAAGCGTACTCTCCCATCCGCGTCCCACTTTCAAGCTGAATGACGCAGCATGTTTCTCGGAAGGTTCTGCCGAGCTATCTAGTACAAGGGAGAGAGTGCCTGCCTCTGCCGAGAAAGGTTTTGACGTGGGGATTGCTGGACGTGCGGAAGAGCGTTCCCCAGGCCGTGCCAAGTTTAGGCTTTGGTGATTCTGGATGTTCCCAAGGGTCCAGAATTGTCCCCGGGAAAGCTGTCCTTTTTCTCTTTCTCCGGCTGGAAGTAAACATCTGGCAACCGACTGCCGTAAGCAGGCGTCCTGGGGGAGCCCCCCCCCCCGGTTTCCTTTGGGACGCACATTGGTGTCTCACAGAAGAGCCCACATTCCCAATTGGGGGCACACCAGCGTGGAGTGTAAGGTTGTTTAGAACGGCGTACCTTGAGGCCGTGTGAAGGCCGTACAAACGAGAGCTTTCGAGCGAACAGGGCAGCGCTTCGCCATCGTCGTTGCACGTTCACGGAGCTTAATCAAACGAATGCATTTACTTCCTGTGGCTCAAACGCAAGAGAGGAGTTGGAAGGCATCCAGTGCCCTTTGACAGTTGTTACAACGAACGTGAGTGCACGGTGTCTCGTGAAATAAAGCCCTAGCACTGTTGAAGCCCTCCGTTAACGCATGCTTCTTCGCTCCTATGGCACTCTGACGGGGGAAATCTGGACTTTTGCTTGAGGCCGGGGTGGGGCGAGGGCACTCACAGTTCTTGTGCCGGCGAGCTCCCGAGCGCTCCTGCTGAAGCTCCCAGCAAGGAACTGAGAGCAGCAGGCCTCACACGCGTAAACTCAGACTTCTGCTGTCACGAGTAAACTCAGACTTCTTGTGGGAGGCCTTCCGGCAGCAAAGAGAAGGTGGGCGCGAGCAGTGTACTTCAGGCAGCTTAGGACCCGCCACTGTCTCGTTTACCACGGAGGGGAATAAGGTTTAGCCAGGGTCGCCCAGCTTCAAACCGGAGCTCCTATAGGGATCCTCAGCGGTTTCTGATTACCTCAAGGAAACACAACGGGAGGAACAGGGCCCTTCCGTGGAGGCCCGTTTGGGCACAGGGACCTCTGCGTGGGAGCTACTGGGTAAGTGTGGCAGTCCCTTAGGTAGGCCTCAGTGACCGAGGCTCTCCGGCTCATGCCTAGCTCTGTAAAGAAGTGTGGCAAACGTACGTACTGCTCCTCAGGCTGGGCGCACAGCCTAGCTTTCGCTTCTATGAGAGTGCTGTCCCGAGTCTCTTCCTGGAGCCAGTCGTCAGCACGGTGCCTTTTGGCACTGCAGTTCTCTTTCAGTCAAGGAGGCCGTTCGACTGGCAAAGGGAGTCTGCGCAGCACTGCTTTCGCGAGGCTCTTTGACGACTGGGGCACTCAAGCCAGGCAAGCCAGAGAGCAGTACGTTGCCCTTGCTCTGAATGTGAAGAGCTTCCTCCAGGGGCCTGTTTAGGCTAAGGTTCCTCTAGAAGCCAGGAGCCGCCGTTCCGGCACGGAGAGAAGTCATCCTGCGAAATTGGCGAACGAGCTCCTATCCTGTGTGCCCCCAGGAGCGTCGCAGAGTTAAGGCACTCCGTGGTGGAGTCTGGCCTCATGGAAACCACTGCACACCCAACTCCCCCGACGTGAAACGCTGGAACTTACCTTGAGGCCTGAGGTCACCTTTCGTTTGGCCGGAGCTGAACATGTAGTGCCGTGGGAGGAGTTTCTAGCAAGGTATTGCCAGCACGGTTTTCCGCTTTGAGAGAACACGCAGCCTCGGCCCACAACGACAATCGTGCCGTGCAGAGACGTCGGGCCGCTAGTGCTGTTCGGGCAGCTTTGAAGCCAAGCGCACGGCGCCTCCAAACGGGGAGAAAGCGTACTCTCCCATCCGCGTCCCACTTTCAAGCTGAATGACACAGCATGTTTCTCGGAAGGTTCTGCCGAGCTATCTAGTACAAGGGAGAGAGTGCCTGCCTCTGCCGAGAAAGGTTTTGACGTGGGGATTGCTGGACGTGCGGAAGAGCGTTCCCCAGGCCGTGCCAAGTTTAGGCTTTGGTGATTCTGGATGTTCCCAAGGGTCCAGAATTGTCCCCGGGAAAGCTGTCCTTTTTCTCTTTCTCCGGCTGGAAGTAAACATCTGGCAACCGACTGCCGTAAGCAGGCGTCCTGGGGGAGCCCCCCCCCCGGTTTCCTTTGGGACGCACATTGGTGTCTCACAGAAGAGCCCACATTCCCAATTGGGGGCACACCAGCGTGGAGTGTAAGGTTGTTTAGAACGGCGTACCTTGAGGCCGTGTGAAGGCCGTACAAACGAGAGCTTTCGAGCGAACAGGGCAGCGCTTCGCCATCGTCGTTGCACGTTCACGGAGCTTAATCAAACGAATGCATTTACTTCCTGTGGCTCAAACGCAAGAGAGGAGTTGGAAGGCATCCAGTGCCCTTTGACAGTTGTTACAACGAACGTGAGTGCACGGTGTCTCGTGAAATAAAGCCCTAGCACTGTTGAAGCCCTCCTTTAACGCATGCTTCTTCGCTCCTATGGCACTCTGACGGGGGAAATCTGGACTTTTGCTTGAGGCCGGGGTGGGGCGAGGGCACTCACAGTTCTTGTGCCGGCGAGCTCCCGAGCGCTCCTGCTGAAGCTCCCAGCAAGGAACTGAGAGCAGCAGGCCTCACACGCGTAAACTCAGACTTCTGCTGTCACGAGTAAACTCAGACTTCTTGTGGGAGGCCTTCCGGCAGCAAAGAGAAGGTGGGCGCGAGCAGTGTACTTCAGGCAGCTTAGGACCCGCCACTGTCTCGTTTACCACGGAGGGGAATAAGCTTTAGCCAGGGTCGCCCAGCTTCAAACCGGAGCTCCTATAGGGATCCTCAGCGGTTTCTGATTACCTCAAGGAAACACAACGGGAGGAACAGGGCCCTTCCGTGGAGGCCCGTTTGGGCACAGGGACCTCTGCGTGGGAGCTACTGGGTAAGTGTGGCAGTCCCTTAGGTAGGCCTCAGTGACCGAGGCTCTCCGGCTCATGCCTAGCTCTGTAAAGAAGTGTGGCAAACGTACGTACTGCTCCTCAGGCTGGGCGCACAGCCTAGCTTTCGCTTCTATGAGAGTGCTGTCCCGAGTCTCTTCCTGGAGCCAGTCGTCAGCACGGTGCCTTTTGGCACTGCAGTTCTCTTTCAGTCAAGGAGGCCGTTCGACTGGCAAAGGGAGTCTGCGCAGCACTGCTTTCGCGAGGCTCTTTGACGACTGGGGCACTCAACCCAGGCAAGCCGGAGAACAGAACGTTGCCCTTGCTCTGAATGTGAAGAGCTTCCTCCAGGGGCCTGTTTAGGCTAAGGTTCCTCTAGAAGCCAGGAGCCGCCGTTCCGGCACGGAGAGAAGTCATCCTGCGAAATTGGCGAACGAGCTCCTATCCTGTGTGCCCCCAGGAGCGTCGCAGAGTTAAGGCACTCCGTGGTGGAGTCTGGCCTCATGGAAACCACTGCACACCCAACTCCCCCGACGTGAAACGCTGGAACTTACCTTGAGGCCTGAGGTCACCTTTCGTTTGGCCGGAGCTGAACATGTAGTGCCGTGGGAGGAGTTTCTAGCAAGGTATTGCCAGCACGGTTTTCCGCTTTGAGAGAACACGCAGCCTCGGCCCACAACGACAATCGTGCCGTGCAGAGACGTCGGGCCGCTAGTGCTGTTCGGGCAGCTTTGAAGCCAAGCGCACGGCGCCTCCAAACGGGGAGAAAGCGTACTCTCCCATCCGCGTCCCACTTTCAAGCTGAATGACGCAGCATGTTTCTCGGAAGGTTCTGCCGAGCTATCTAGTACAAGGGAGAGAGTGCCTGCCTCTGCCGAGAAAGGTTTTGACGTGGGGATTGCTGGACGTGCGGAAGAGCGTTCCCCAGGCCGTGCCAAGTTTAGGCTTTGGTGATTCTGGATGTTCCCAAGGGTCCAGAATTGTCCCCGGGAAAGCTGTCCTTTTTCTCTTTCTCCGGCTGGAAGTAAACATCTGGCAACCGACTGCCGTAAGCAGGCGTCCTGGGGGAGCCCCCCCCCCCCCGGTTTCCTTTGGGACGCACATTGGTGTCTCACAGAAGAGCCCACATTCCCAATTGGGGGCACACCAGCGTGGAGTGTAAGGTTGTTTAGAACGGCGTACCTTGAGGCCGTGTGAAGGCCGTACAAACGAGAGCTTTCGAGCGAACAGGGCAGCGCTTCGCCATCGTCGTTGCACGTTCACGGAGCTTAATCAAACGAATGCATTTACTTCCTGTGGCTCAAACGCAAGAGAGGAGTTGGAAGGCATCCAGTGCCCTTTGACAGTTGTTACAACGAACGTGAGTGCACGGTGTCTCGTGAAATAAAGCCCTAGCACTGTTGAAGCCCTCCGTTAACGCATGCTTCTTCGCTCCTATGGCACTCTGACGGGGGAAATCTGGACTTTTGCTTGAGGCCGGGGTGGGGCGAGGGCACTCACAGTTCTTGTGCCGGCGAGCTCCCGAGCGCTCCTGCTGAAGCTCCCAGCAAGGAACTGAGAGCAGCAGGCCTCACACGCGTAAACTCAGACTTCTGCTGTCACGAGTAAACTCAGACTTCTTGTGGGAGGCCTTCCGGCAGCAAAGAGAAGGTGGGCGCGAGCAGTGTACTTCAGGCAGCTTAGGACCCGCCACTGTCTCGTTTACCACGGAGGGGAATAAGGTTTAGCCAGGGTCGCCCAGCTTCAAACCGGAGCTCCTATAGGGATCCTCAGCGGTTTCTGATTACCTCAAGGAAACACAACGGGAGGAACAGGGCCCTTCCGTGGAGGCCCGTTTGGGCACAGGGACCTCTGCGTGGGAGCTACTGGGTAAGTGTGGCAGTCCCTTAGGTAGGCCTCAGTGACCGAGGCTCTCCGGCTCATGCCTAGCTCTGTAAAGAAGTGTGGCAAACGTACGTACTGCTCCTCAGGCTGGGCGCACAGCCTAGCTTTCGCTTCTATGAGAGTGCTGTCCCGAGTCTCTTCCTGGAGCCAGTCGTCAGCACGGTGCCTTTTGGCACTGCAGTTCTCTTTCAGTCAAGGAGGCCGTTCGACTGGCAAAGGGAGTCTGCGCAGCACTGCTTTCGCGAGGCTCTTTGACGACTGGGGCACTCAAGCCAGGCAAGCCAGAGAGCAGTACGTTGCCCTTGCTCTGAATGTGAAGAGCTTCCTCCAGGGGCCTGTTTAGGCTAAGGTTCCTCTAGAAGCCAGGAGCCGCCGTTCCGGCACGGAGAGAAGTCATCCTGCGAAATTGGCGAACGAGCTCCTATCCTGTGTGCCCCCAGGAGCGTCGCAGAGTTAAGGCACTCCGTGGTGGAGTCTGGCCTCATGGAAACCACTGCACACCCAACTCCCCCGACGTGAAACGCTGGAACTTACCTTGAGGCCTGAGGTCACCTTTCGTTTGGCCGGAGCTGAACATGTAGTGCCGTGGGAGGAGTTTCTAGCAAGGTATTGCCAGCACGGTTTTCCGCTTTGAGAGAACACGCAGCCTCGGCCCACAACGACAATCGTGCCGTGCAGAGACGTCGGGCCGCTAGTGCTGTTCGGGCAGCTTTGAAGCCAAGCGCACGGCGCCTCCAAACGGGGAGAAAGCGTACTCTCCCATCCGCGTCCCACTTTCAAGCTGAATGACGCAGCATGTTTCTCGGAAGGTTCTGCCGAGCTATCTAGTACAAGGGAGAGAGTGCCTGCCTCTGCCGAGAAAGGTTTTGACGTGGGGATTGCTGGACGTGCGGAAGAGCGTTCCCCAGGCCGTGCCAAGTTTAGGCTTTGGTGATTCTGGATGTTCCCAAGGGTCCAGAATTGTCCCCGGGAAAGCTGTCCTTTTTCTCTTTCTCCGGCTGGAAGTAAACATCTGGCAACCGACTGCCGTAAGCAGGCGTCCTGGGGGAGCCCCCCCCCCCCCGGTTTCCTTTGGGACGCACATTGGTGTCTCACAGAAGAGCCCACATTCCCAATTGGGGGCACACCAGCGTGGAGTGTAAGGTTGTTTAGAACGGCGTACCTTGAGGCCGTGTGAAGGCCGTACAAACGAGAGCTTTCGAGCGAACAGGGCAGCGCTTCGCCATCGTCGTTGCACGTTCACGGAGCTTAATCAAACGAATGCATTTACTTCCTGTGGCTCAAACGCAAGAGAGGAGTTGGAAGGCATCCAGTGCCCTTTGACAGTTGTTACAACGAACGTGAGTGCACGGTGTCTCGTGAAATAAAGCCCTAGCACTGTTGAAGCCCTCCGTTAACGCATGCTTCTTCGCTCCTATGGCACTCTGACGGGGGAAATCTGGACTTTTGCTTGAGGCCGGGGTGGGGCGAGGGCACTCACAGTTCTTGTGCCGGCGAGCTCCCGAGCGCTCCTGCTGAAGCTCCCAGCAAGGAACTGAGAGCAGCAGGCCTCACACGCGTAAACTCAGACTTCTGCTGTCACGAGTAAACTCAGACTTCTTGTGGGAGGCCTTCCGGCAGCAAAGAGAAGGTGGGCGCGAGCAGTGTACTTCAGGCAGCTTAGGACCCGCCACTGTCTCGTTTACCACGGAGGGGAATAAGGTTTAGCCAGGGTCGCCCAGCTTCAAACCGGAGCTCCTATAGGGATCCTCAGCGGTTTCTGATTACCTCAAGGAAACACAACGGGAGGAACAGGGCCCTTCCGTGGAGGCCCGTTTGGGCACAGGGACCTCTGCGTGGGAGCTACTGGGTAAGTGTGGCAGTCCCTTAGGTAGGCCTCAGTGACCGAGGCTCTCCGGCTCATGCCTAGCTCTGTAAAGAAGTGTGGCAAACGTACGTACTGCTCCTCAGGCTGGGCGCACAGCCTAGCTTTCGCTTCTATGAGAGTGCTGTCCCGAGTCTCTTCCTGGAGCCAGTCGTCAGCACGGTGCCTTTTGGCACTGCAGTTCTCTTTCAGTCAAGGAGGCCGTTCGACTGGCAAAGGGAGTCTGCGCAGCACTGCTTTCGCGAGGCTCTTTGACGACTGGGGCACTCAAGCCAGGCAAGCCAGAGAGCAGTACGTTGCCCTTGCTCTGAATGTGAAGAGCTTCCTCCAGGGGCCTGTTTAGGCTAAGGTTCCTCTAGAAGCCAGGAGCCGCCGTTCCGGCACGGAGAGAAGTCATCCTGCGAAATTGGCGAACGAGCTCCTATCCTGTGTGCCCCCAGGAGCGTCGCAGAGTTAAGGCACTCCGTGGTGGAGTCTGGCCTCATGGAAACCACTGCACACCCAACTCCCCCGACGTGAAACGCTGGAACTTACCTTGAGGCCTGAGGTCACCTTTCGTTTGGCCGGAGCTGAACATGTAGTGCCGTGGGAGGAGTTTCTAGCAAGGTATTGCCAGCACGGTTTTCCGCTTTGAGAGAACACGCAGCCTCGGCCCACAACGACAATCGTGCCGTGCAGAGACGTCGGGCCGCTAGTGCTGTTCGGGCAGCTTTGAAGCCAAGCGCACGGCGCCTCCAAACGGGGAGAAAGCGTACTCTCCCATCCGCGTCCCACTTTCAAGCTGAATGACGCAGCATGTTTCTCGGAAGGTTCTGCCGAGCTATCTAGTACAAGGGAGAGAGTGCCTGCCTCTGCCGAGAAAGGTTTTGACGTGGGGATTGCTGGACGTGCGGAAGAGCGTTCCCCAGGCCGTGCCAAGTTTAGGCTTTGGTGATTCTGGATGTTCCCAAGGGTCCAGAATTGTCCCCGGGAAAGCTGTCCTTTTTCTCTTTCTCCGGCTGGAAGTAAACATCTGGCAACCGACTGCCGTAAGCAGGCGTCCTGGGGGAGCCCCCCCCCCCCCGGTTTCCTTTGGGACGCACATTGGTGTCTCACAGAAGAGCCCACATTCCCAATTGGGGGCACACCAGCGTGGAGTGTAAGGTTGTTTAGAACGGCGTACCTTGAGGCCGTGTGAAGGCCGTACAAACGAGAGCTTTCGAGCGAACAGGGCAGCGCTTCGCCATCGTCGTTGCACGTTCACGGAGCTTAATCAAACGAATGCATTTACTTCCTGTGGCTCAAACGCAAGAGAGGAGTTGGAAGGCATCCAGTGCCCTTTGACAGTTGTTACAACGAACGTGAGTGCACGGTGTCTCGTGAAATAAAGCCCTAGCACTGTTGAAGCCCTCCTTTAACGCATGCTTCTTCGCTCCTATGGCACTCTGACGGGGGAAATCTGGACTTTTGCTTGAGGCCGGGGTGGGGCGAGGGCACTCACAGTTCTTGTGCCGGCGAGCTCCCGAGCGCTCCTGCTGAAGCTCCCAGCAAGGAACTGAGAGCAGCAGGCCTCACACGCGTAAACTCAGACTTCTGCTGTCACGAGTAAACTCAGACTTCTTGTGGGAGGCCTTCCGGCAGCAAAGAGAAGGTGGGCGCGAGCAGTGTACTTCAGGCAGCTTAGGACCCGCCACTGTCTCGTTTACCACGGAGGGGAATAAGCTTTAGCCAGGGTCGCCCAGCTTCAAACCGGAGCTCCTATAGGGATCCTCAGCGGTTTCTGATTACCTCAAGGAAACACAACGGGAGGAACAGGGCCCTTCCGTGGAGGCCCGTTTGGGCACAGGGACCTCTGCGTGGGAGCTACTGGGTAAGTGTGGCAGTCCCTTAGGTAGGCCTCAGTGACCGAGGCTCTCCGGCTCATGCCTAGCTCTGTAAAGAAGTGTGGCAAACGTACGTACTGCTCCTCAGGCTGGGCGCACAGCCTAGCTTTCGCTTCTATGAGAGTGCTGTCCCGAGTCTCTTCCTGGAGCCAGTCGTCAGCACGGTGCCTTTTGGCACTGCAGTTCTCTTTCAGTCAAGGAGGCCGTTCGACTGGCAAAGGGAGTCTGCGCAGCACTGCTTTCGCGAGGCTCTTTGACGACTGGGGCACTCAAGCCAGGCAAGCCAGAGAGCAGTACGTTGCCCTTGCTCTGAATGTGAAGAGCTTCCTCCAGGGGCCTGTTTAGGCTAAGGTTCCTCTAGAAGCCAGGAGCCGCCGTTCCGGCACGGAGAGAAGTCATCCTGCGAAATTGGCGAACGAGCTCCTATCCTGTGTGCCCCCAGGAGCGTCGCAGAGTTAAGGCACTCCGTGGTGGAGTCTGGCCTCATGGAAACCACTGCACACCCAACTCCCCCGACGTGAAACGCTGGAACTTACCTTGAGGCGTGAGGTCACCTTTCGTTTGGCCGGAGCTGAACATGTAGTGCCGTGGGAGGAGTTTCTAGCAAGGTATTGCCAGCACGGGTTTCCGCTTTGAGAGAACACGCAGCCTCGGCCCACAACGACAATCCTGCCGTGCAGAGACGTCGGGCCGCTAGTGCTGTTCGGGCAGCTTTGAAGCCAAGCGCACGGCGCCTCCAAACGGGGAGAAAGCGTACTCTCCCATCCGCGTCCCACTTTCAAGCTGAATGACGCAGCATGTTTCTCGGAAGGTTCTGCCGAGCTATCTAGTACAAGGGAGAGAGTGCCTGCCTCTGCCGAGAAAGGTTTTGACGTGGGGATTGCTGGACGTGCGGAAGAGCGTTCCCCAGGCCGTGCCAAGTTTAGGCTTTGGTGATTCTGGATGTTCCCAAGGGTCCAGAATTGTCCCCGGGAAAGCTGTCCTTTTTCTCTTTCTCCGGCTGGAAGTAAACATCTGGCAACCGACTGCCGTAAGCAGGCGTCCTGGGGGAGCCCCCCCCCCCCCGGTTTCCTTTGGGACGCACATTGGTGTCTCACAGAAGAGCCCACATTCCCAATTGGGGGCACACCAGCGTGGAGTGTAAGGTTGTTTAGAACGGCGTACCTTGAGGCCGTGTGAAGGCCGTACAAACGAGAGCTTTCGAGCGAACAGGGCAGCGCTTCGCCATCGTCGTTGCACGTTCACGGAGCTTAATCAAACGAATGCATTTACTTCCTGTGGCTCAAACGCAAGAGAGGAGTTGGAAGGCATCCAGTGCCCTTTGACAGTTGTTACAACGAACGTGAGTGCACGGTGTCTCGTGAAATAAAGCCCTAGCACTGTTGAAGCCCTCCTTTAACGCATGCTTCTTCGCTCCTATGGCACTCTGACGGGGGAAATCTGGACTTTTGCTTGAGGCCGGGGTGGGGCGAGGGCACTCACAGTTCTTGTGCCGGCGAGCTCCCGAGCGCTCCTGCTGAAGCTCCCAGCAAGGAACTGAGAGCAGCAGGCCTCACACGCGTAAACTCAGACTTCTGCTGTCACGAGTAAACTCAGACTTCTTGTGGGAGGCCTTCCGGCAGCAAAGAGAAGGTGGGCGCGAGCAGTGTACTTCAGGCAGCTTAGGACCCGCCACTGTCTCGTTTACCACGGAGGGGAATAAGGTTTAGCCAGGGTCGCCCAGCTTCAAACCGGAGCTCCTATAGGGATCCTCAGCGGTTTCTGATTACCTCAAGGAAACACAACGGGAGGAACAGGGCCCTTCCGTGGAGGCCCGTTTGGGCACAGGGACCTCTGCGTGGGAGCTACTGGGTAAGTGTGGCAGTCCCTTAGGTAGGCCTCAGTGACCGAGGCTCTCTGGCTCATGCCTAGCTCTGTAAAGAAGTGTGGCAAACGTACGTACTGCTCCTCAGGCTGGGCGCACAGCCTAGCTTTCGCTTCTATGAGAGTGCTGTCCCGAGTCTCTTCCTGGAGCCAGTCGTCAGCACGGTGCCTTTTGGCACTGCAGTTCTCTTTCAGTCAAGGAGGCCGTTCGACTGGCAAAGGGAGTCTGCGCAGCACTGCTTTCGCGAGGCTCTTTGACGACTGGGGCACTCAAGCCAGGCAAGCCAGAGAGCAGTACGTTGCCCTTGCTCTGAATGTGAAGAGCTTCCTCCAGGGGCCTGTTTAGGCTAAGGTTCCTCTAGAAGCCAGGAGCCGCCGTTCCGGCACGGAGAGAAGTCATCCTGCGAAATTGGCGAACGAGCTCCTATCCTGTGTGCCCCCAGGAGCGTCGCAGAGTTAAGGCACTCCGTGGTGGAGTCTGGCCTCATGGAAACCACTGCACACCCAACTCCCCCGACGTGAAACGCTGGAACTTACCTTGAGGCCTGAGGTCACCTTTCGTTTGGCCGGAGCTGAACATGTAGTGCCGTGGGAGGAGTTTCTAGCAAGGTATTGCCAGCACGGGTTTCCGCTTTGAGAGAACACGCAGCCTCGGCCCACAACGACAATCCTGCCGTGCAGAGACGTCGGGCCGCTAGTGCTGTTCGGGCAGCTTTGAAGCCAAGCGCACGGCGCCTCCAAACGGGGAGAAAGCGTACTCTCCCATCCGCGTCCCACTTTCAAGCTGAATGACGCAGCATGTTTCTCGGAAGGTTCTGCCGAGCTATCTAGTACAAGGGAGAGAGTGCCTGCCTCTGCCGAGAAAGGTTTTGACGTGGGGATTGCTGGACGTGCGGAAGAGCGTTCCCCAGGCCGTGCCAAGTTTAGGCTTTGGTGATTCTGGATGTTCCCAAGGGTCCAGAATTGTCCCCGGGAAAGCTGTCCTTTTTCTCTTTCTCCGGCTGGAAGTAAACATCTGGCAACCGACTGCCGTAAGCAGGCGTCCTGGGGGAGCCCCCCCCCCCCGGTTTCCTTTGGGACGCACATTGGTGTCTCACAGAAGAGCCCACATTCCCAATTGGGGGCACACCAGCGTGGAGTGTAAGGTTGTTTAGAACGGCGTACCTTGAGGCCGTGTGAAGGCCGTACAAACGAGAGCTTTCGAGCGAACAGGGCAGCGCTTCGCCATCGTCGTTGCACGTTCACGGAGCTTAATCAAACGAATGCATTTACTTCCTGTGGCTCAAACGCAAGAGAGGAGTTGGAAGGCATCCAGTGCCCTTTGACAGTTGTTACAACGAACGTGAGTGCACGGTGTCTCGTGAAATAAAGCCCTAGCACTGTTGAAGCCCTCCTTTAACGCATGCTTCTTCGCTCCTATGGCACTCTGACGGGGGAAATCTGGACTTTTGCTTGAGGCCGGGGTGGGGCGAGGGCACTCACAGTTCTTGTGCCGGCGAGCTCCCGAGCGCTCCTGCTGAAGCTCCCAGCAAGGAACTGAGAGCAGCAGGCCTCACACGCGTAAACTCAGACTTCTGCTGTCACGAGTAAACTCAGACTTCTTGTGGGAGGCCTTCCGGCAGCAAAGAGAAGGTGGGCGCGAGCAGTGTACTTCAGGCAGCTTAGGACCCGCCACTGTCTCGTTTACCACGGAGGGGAATAAGGTTTAGCCAGGGTCGCCCAGCTTCAAACCGGAGCTCCTATAGGGATCCTCAGCGGTTTCTGATTACCTCAAGGAAACACAACGGGAGGAACAGGGCCCTTCCGTGGAGGCCCGTTTGGGCACAGGGACCTCTGCGTGGGAGCTACTGGGTAAGTGTGGCAGTCCCTTAGGTAGGCCTCAGTGACCGAGGCTCTCCGGCTCATGCCTAGCTCTGTAAAGAAGTGTGGCAAACGTACGTACTGCTCCTCAGGCTGGGCGCACAGCCTAGCTTTCGCTTCTATGAGAGTGCTGTCCCGAGTCTCTTCCTGGAGCCAGTCGTCAGCACGGTGCCTTTTGGCACTGCAGTTCTCTTTCAGTCAAGGAGGCCGTTCGACTGGCAAAGGGAGTCTGCGCAGCACTGCTTTCGCGAGGCTCTTTGATGACTGGGGCACTCAAGCCAGGCAAGCCAGAGAGCAGTACGTTGCCCTTGCTCTGAATGTGAAGAGCTTCCTCCAGGGGCCTGTTTAGGCTAAGGTTCCTCTAGAAGCCAGGAGCCGCCGTTCCGGCACGGAGAGAAGTCATCCTGCGAAATTGGCGAACGAGCTCCTATCCTGTGTGCCCCCAGGAGCGTCGCAGAGTTAAGGCACTCCGTGGTGGAGTCTGGCCTCATGGAAACCACTGCACACCCAACTCCCCCGACGTGAAACGCTGGAACTTACCTTGAGGCCTGAGGTCACCTTTCGTTTGGCCGGAGCTGAACATGTAGTGCCGTGGGAGGAGTTTCTAGCAAGGTATTGCCAGCACGGGTTTCCGCTTTGAGAGAACACGCAGCCTCGGCCCACAACGACAATCCTGCCGTGCAGAGACGTCGGGCCGCTAGTGCTGTTCGGGCAGCTTTGAAGCCAAGCGCACGGCGCCTCCAAACGGGGAGAAAGCGTACTCTCCCATCCGCGTCCCACTTTCAAGCTGAATGACGCAGCATGTTTCTCGGAAGGTTCTGCCGAGCTATCTAGTACAAGGGAGAGAGTGCCTGCCTCTGCCGAGAAAGGTTTTGACGTGGGGATTGCTGGACGTGCGGAAGAGCGTTCCCCAGGCCGTGCCAAGTTTAGGCTTTGGTGATTCTGGATGTTCCCAAGGGTCCAGAATTGTCCCCGGGAAAGCTGTCCTTTTTCTCTTTCTCCGGCTGGAAGTAAACATCTGGCAACCGACTGCCGTAAGCAGGCGTCCAGGGGGAGCCCCCCCCCCCCGGTTTCCTTTGGGACGCACATTGGTGTCTCACAGAAGAGCCCACATTCCCAATTGGGGGCACACCAGCGTGGAGTGTAAGGTTGTTTAGAACGGCGTACCTTGAGGCCGTGTGAAGGCCGTACAAACGAGAGCTTTCGAGCGAACAGGGCAGCGCTTCGCCATCGTCGTTGCACGTTCACGGAGCTTAATCAAACGAATGCATTTACTTCCTGTGGCTCAAACGCAAGAGAGGAGTTGGAAGGCATCCAGTGCCCTTTGACAGTTGTTACAACGAACGTGAGTGCACGGTGTCTCGTGAAATAAAGCCCTAGCACTGTTGAAGCCCTCCTTTAACGCATGCTTCTTCGCTCCTATGGCACTCTGACGGGGGAAATCTGGACTTTTGCTTGAGGCCGGGGTGGGGCGAGGGCACTCACAGTTCTTGTGCCGGCGAGCTCCCGAGCGCTCCTGCTGAAGCTCCCAGCAAGGAACTGAGAGCAGCAGGCCTCACACGCGTAAACTCAGACTTCTGCTGTCACGAGTAAACTCAGACTTCTTGTGGGAGGCCTTCCGGCAGCAAAGAGAAGGTGGGCGCGAGCAGTGTACTTCAGGCAGCTTAGGACCCGCCACTGTCTCGTTTACCACGGAGGGGAATAAGCTTTAGCCAGGGTCGCCCAGCTTCAAACCGGAGCTCCTATAGGGATCCTCAGCGGTTTCTGATTACCTCAAGGAAACACAACGGGAGGAACAGGGCCCTTCCGTGGAGGCCCGTTTGGGCACAGGGACCTCTGCGTGGGAGCTACTGGGTAAGTGTGGCAGTCCCTTAGGTAGGCCTCAGTGACCGAGGCTCTCTGGCTCATGCCTAGCTCTGTAAAGAAGTGTGGCAAACGTACGTACTGCTCCTCAGGCTGGGCGCACAGCCTAGCTTTCGCTTCTATGAGAGTGCTGTCCCGAGTCTCTTCCTGGAGCCAGTCGTCAGCACGGTGCCTTTTGGCACTGCAGTTCTCTTTCAGTCAAGGAGGCCGTTCGACTGGCAAAGGGAGTCTGCGCAGCACTGCTTTCGCGAGGCTCTTTGACGACTGGGGCACTCAAGCCAGGCAAGCCAGAGAGCAGTACGTTGCCCTTGCTCTGAATGTGAAGAGCTTCCTCCAGGGGCCTGTTTAGGCTAAGGTTCCTCTAGAAGCCAGGAGCCGCCGTTCCGGCACGGAGAGAAGTCATCCTGCGAAATTGGCGAACGAGCTCCTATCCTGTGTGCCCCCAGGAGCGTCGCAGAGTTAAGGCACTCCGTGGTGGAGTCTGGCCTCATGGAAACCACTGCACACCCAACTCCCCCGACGTGAAACGCTGGAACTTACCTTGAGGCCTGAGGTCACCTTTCGTTTGGCCGGAGCTGAACATGTAGTGCCGTGGGAGGAGTTTCTAGCAAGGTATTGCCAGCACGGTTTTCCGCTTTGAGAGAACACGCAGCCTCGGCCCACAACGACAATCCTGCCGTGCAGAGACGTCGGGCCGCTAGTGCTGTTCGGGCAGCTTTGAAGCCAAGCGCACGGCGCCTCCAAACGGGGAGAAAGCGTACTCTCCCATCCGCGTCCCACTTTCAAGCTGAATGACGCAGCATGTTTCTCGGAAGGTTCTGCCGAGCTATCTAGTACAAGGGAGAGAGTGCCTGCCTCTGCCGAGAAAGGTTTTGACGTGGGGATTGCTGGACGTGCGGAAGAGCGTTCCCCAGGCCGTGCCAAGTTTAGGCTTTGGTGATTCTGGATGTTCCCAAGGGTCCAGAATTGTCCCCGGGAAAGCTGTCCTTTTTCTCTTTCTCCGGCTGGAAGTAAACATCTGGCAACCGACTGCCGTAAGCAGGCGTCCTGGGGGAGCCCCCCCCCCCCGGTTTCCTTTGGGACGCACATTGGTGTCTCACAGAAGAGCCCACATTCCCAATTGGGGGCACACCAGCGTGGAGTGTAAGGTTGTTTAGAACGGCGTACCTTGAGGCCGTGTGAAGGCCGTACAAACGAGAGCTTTCGAGCGAACAGGGCAGCGCTTCGCCATCGTCGTTGCACGTTCACGGAGCTTAATCAAACGAATGCATTTACTTCCTGTGGCTCAAACGCAAGAGAGGAGTTGGAAGGCATCCAGTGCCCTTTGACAGTTGTTACAACGAACGTGAGTGCACGGTGTCTCGTGAAATAAAGCCCTAGCACTGTTGAAGCCCTCCTTTAACGCATGCTTCTTCGCTCCTATGGCACTCTGACGGGGGAAATCTGGACTTTTGCTTGAGGCCGGGGTGGGGCGAGGGCACTCACAGTTCTTGTGCCGGCGAGCTCCCGAGCGCTCCTGCTGAAGCTCCCAGCAAGGAACTGAGAGCAGCAGGCCTCACACGCGTAAACTCAGACTTCTGCTGTCACGAGTAAACTCAGACTTCTTGTGGGAGGCCTTCCGGCAGCAAAGAGAAGGTGGGCGCGAGCAGTGTACTTCAGGCAGCTTAGGACCCGCCACTGTCTCGTTTACCACGGAGGGGAATAAGCTTTAGCCAGGGTCGCCCAGCTTCAAACCGGAGCTCCTATAGGGATCCTCAGCGGTTTCTGATTACCTCAAGGAAACACAACGGGAGGAACAGGGCCCTTCCGTGGAGGCCCGTTTGGGCACAGGGACCTCTGCGTGGGAGCTACTGGGTAAGTGTGGCAGTCCCTTAGGTAGGCCTCAGTGACCGAGGCTCTCCGGCTCATGCCTAGCTCTGTAAAGAAGTGTGGCAAACGTACGTACTGCTCCTCAGGCTGGGCGCACAGCCTAGCTTTCGCTTCTATGAGAGTGCTGTCCCGAGTCTCTTCCTGGAGCCAGTCGTCAGCACGGTGCCTTTTGGCACTGCAGTTCTCTTTCAGTCAAGGAGGCCGTTCGACTGGCAAAGGGAGTCTGCGCAGCACTGCTTTCGCGAGGCTCTTTGACGACTGGGGCACTCAAGCCAGGCAAGCCAGAGAGCAGTACGTTGCCCTTGCTCTGAATGTGAAGAGCTTCCTCCAGGGGCCTGTTTAGGCTAAGGTTCCTCTAGAAGCCAGGAGCCGCCGTTCCGGCACGGAGAGAAGTCATCCTGCGAAATTGGCGAACGAGCTCCTATCCTGTGTGCCCCCAGGAGCGTCGCAGAGTTAAGGCACTCCGTGGTGGAGTCTGGCCTCATGGAAACCACTGCACACCCAACTCCCCCGACGTGAAACGCTGGAACTTACCTTGAGGCCTGAGGTCACCTTTCGTTTGGCCGGAGCTGAACATGTAGTGCCGTGGGAGGAGTTTCTAGCAAGGTATTGCCAGCACGGGTTTCCGCTTTGAGAGAACACGCAGCCTCGGCCCACAACGACAATCCTGCCGTGCAGAGACGTCGGGCCGCTAGTGCTGTTCGGGCAGCTTTGAAGCCAAGCGCACGGCGCCTCCAAACGGGGAGAAAGCGTACTCTCCCATCCGCGTCCCACTTTCAAGCTGAATGACGCAGCATGTTTCTCGGAAGGTTCTGCCGAGCTATCTAGTACAAGGGAGAGAGTGCCTGCCTCTGCCGAGAAAGGTTTTGACGTGGGGATTGCTGGACGTGCGGAAGAGCGTTCCCCAGGCCGTGCCAAGTTTAGGCTTTGGTGATTCTGGATGTTCCCAAGGGTCCAGAATTGTCCCCGGGAAAGCTGTCCTTTTTCTCTTTCTCCGGCTGGAAGTAAACATCTGGCAACCGACTGCCGTAAGCAGGCGTCCTGGGGGAGCCCCCCCCCCGGTTTCCTTTGGGACGCACATTGGTGTCTCACAGAAGAGCCCACATTCCCAATTGGGGGCACACCAGCGTGGAGTGTAAGGTTGTTTAGAACGGCGTACCTTGAGGCCGGGTGAAGGCCGTACAAACGAGAGCTTTCGAGCGAACAGGGCAGCGCTTCGCCATCGTCGTTGCACGTTCACGGAGCTTAATCAAACGAATGCATTTACTTCCTGTGGCTCAAACGCAAGAGAGGAGTTGGAAGGCATCCAGTGCCCTTTGACAGTTGTTACAACGAACGTGAGTGCACGGTGTCTCGTGAAATAAAGCCCTAGCACTGTTGAAGCCCTCCTTTAACGCATGCTTCTTCGCTCCTATGGCACTCTGACGGGGGAAATCTGGACTTTTGCTTGAGGCCGGGGTGGGGCGAGGGCACTCACAGTTCTTGTGCCGGCGAGCTCCCGAGCGCTCCTGCTGAAGCTCCCAGCAAGGAACTGAGAGCAGCAGGCCTCACACGCGTAAACTCAGACTTCTGCTGTCACGAGTAAACTCAGACTTCTTGTGGGAGGCCTTCCGGCAGCAAAGAGAAGGTGGGCGCGAGCAGTGTACTTCAGGCAGCTTAGGACCCGCCACTGTCTCGTTTACCACGGAGGGGAATAAGCTTTAGCCAGGGTCGCCCAGCTTCAAACCGGAGCTCCTATAGGGATCCTCAGCGGTTTCTGATTACCTCAAGGAAACACAACGGGAGGAACAGGGCCCTTCCGTGGAGGCCCGTTTGGGCACAGGGACCTCTGCGTGGGAGCTACTGGGTAAGTGTGGCAGTCCCTTAGGTAGGCCTCAGTGACCGAGGCTCTCCGGCTCATGCCTAGCTCTGTAAAGAAGTGTGGCAAACGTACGTACTGCTCCTCAGGCTGGGCGCACAGCCTAGCTTTCGCTTCTATGAGAGTGCTGTCCCGAGTCTCTTCCTGGAGCCAGTCGTCAGCACGGTGCCTTTTGGCACTGCAGTTCTCTTTCAGTCAAGGAGGCCGTTCGACTGGCAAAGGGAGTCTGCGCAGCACTGCTTTCGCGAGGCTCTTTGACGACTGGGGCACTCAAGCCAGGCAAGCCAGAGAGCAGTACGTTGCCCTTGCTCTGAATGTGAAGAGCTTCCTCCAGGGGCCTGTTTAGGCTAAGGTTCCTCTAGAAGCCAGGAGCCGCCGTTCCGGCACGGAGAGAAGTCATCCTGCGAAATTGGCGAACGAGCTCCTATCCTGTGTGCCCCCAGGAGCGTCGCAGAGTTAAGGCACTCCGTGGTGGAGTCTGGCCTCATGGAAACCACTGCACACCCAACTCCCCCGACGTGAAACGCTGGAACTTACCTTGAGGCCTGAGGTCACCTTTCGTTTGGCCGGAGCTGAACATGTAGTGCCGTGGGAGGAGTTTCTAGCAAGGTATTGCCAGCACGGTTTTCCGCTTTGAGAGAACACGCAGCCTCGGCCCACAACGACAATCCTGCCGTGCAGAGACGTCGGGCCGCTAGTGCTGTTCGGGCAGCTTTGAAGCCAAGCGCACGGCGCCTCCAAACGGGGAGAAAGCGTACTCTCCCATCCGCGTCCCACTTTCAAGCTGAATGACGCAGCATGTTTCTCGGAAGGTTCTGCCGAGCTATCTAGTACAAGGGAGAGAGTGCCTGCCTCTGCCGAGAAAGGTTTTGACGTGGGGATTGCTGGACGTGCGGAAGAGCGTTCCCCAGGCCGTGCTAAGTTTAGGCTTTGGTGATTCTGGATGTTCCCAAGGGTCCAGAATTGTCCCCGGGAAAGCTGTCCTTTTTCTCTTTCTCCGGCTGGAAGTAAACATCTGGCAACCGACTGCCGTAAGCAGGCGTCCTGGGGGAGCCCCCCCCCCGGTTTCCTTTGGGACGCACATTGGTGTCTCACAGAAGAGCCCACATTCCCAATTGGGGGCACACCAGCGTGGAGTGTAAGGTTGTTTAGAACGGCGTACCTTGAGGCCGGGTGAAGGCCGTACAAACGAGAGCTTTCGAGCGAACAGGGCAGCGCTTCGCCATCGTCGTTGCACGTTCACGGAGCTTAATCAAACGAATGCATTTACTTCCTGTGGCTCAAACGCAAGAGAGGAGTTGGAAGGCATCCAGTGCCCTTTGACAGTTGTTACAACGAACGTGAGTGCACGGTGTCTCGTGAAATAAAGCCCTAGCACTGTTGAAGCCCTCCTTTAACGCATGCTTCTTCGCTCCTATGGCACTCTGACGGGGGAAATCTGGACTTTTGCTTGAGGCCGGGGTGGGGCGAGGGCACTCACAGTTCTTGTGCCGGCGAGCTCCCGAGCGCTCCTGCTGAAGCTCCCAGCAAGGAACTGAGAGCAGCAGGCCTCACACGCGTAAACTCAGACTTCTGCTGTCACGAGTAAACTCAGACTTCTTGTGGGAGGCCTTCCGGCAGCAAAGAGAAGGTGGGCGCGAGCAGTGTACTTCAGGCAGCTTAGGACCCGCCACTGTCTCGTTTACCACGGAGGGGAATAAGCTTTAGCCAGGGTCGCCCAGCTTCAAACCGGAGCTCCTATAGGGATCCTCAGCGGTTTCTGATTACCTCAAGGAAACACAACGGGAGGAACAGGGCCCTTCCGTGGAGGCCCGTTTGGGCACAGGGACCTCTGCGTGGGAGCTACTGGGTAAGTGTGGCAGTCCCTTAGGTAGGCCTCAGTGACCGAGGCTCTCCGGCTCATGCCTAGCTCTGTAAAGAAGTGTGGCAAACGTACGTACTGCTCCTCAGGCTGGGCGCACAGCCTAGCTTTCGCTTCTATGAGAGTGCTGTCCCGAGTCTCTTCCTGGAGCCAGTCGTCAGCACGGTGCCTTTTGGCACTGCAGTTCTCTTTCAGTCAAGGAGGCCGTTCGACTGGCAAAGGGAGTCTGCGCAGCACTGCTTTCGCGAGGCTCTTTGACGACTGGGGCACTCAAGCCAGGCAAGCCAGAGAGCAGTACGTTGCCCTTGCTCTGAATGTGAAGAGCTTCCTCCAGGGGCCTGTTTAGGCTAAGGTTCCTCTAGAAGCCAGGAGCCGCCGTTCCGGCACGGAGAGAAGTCATCCTGCGAAATTGGCGAACGAGCTCCTATCCTGTGTGCCCCCAGGAGCGTCGCAGAGTTAAGGCACTCCGTGGTGGAGTCTGGCCTCATGGAAACCACTGCACACCCAACTCCCCCGACGTGAAACGCTGGAACTTACCTTGAGGCCTGAGGTCACCTTTCGTTTGGCCGGAGCTGAACATGTAGTGCCGTGGGAGGAGTTTCTAGCAAGGTATTGCCAGCACGGGTTTCCGCTTTGAGAGAACACGCAGCCTCGGCCCACAACGACAATCCTGCCGTGCAGAGACGTCGGGCCGCTAGTGCTGTTCGGGCAGCTTTGAAGCCAAGCGCACGGCGCCTCCAAACGGGGAGAAAGCGTACTCTCCCATCCGCGTCCCACTTTCAAGCTGAATGACGCAGCATGTTTCTCGGAAGGTTCTGCCGAGCTATCTAGTACAAGGGAGAGAGTGCCTGCCTCTGCCGAGAAAGGTTTTGACGTGGGGATTGCTGGACGTGCGGAAGAGCGTTCCCCAGGCCGTGCCAAGTTTAGGCTTTGGTGATTCTGGATGTTCCCAAGGGTCCAGAATTGTCCCCGGGAAAGCTGTCCTTTTTCTCTTTCTCCGGCTGGAAGTAAACATCTGGCAACCGACTGCCGTAAGCAGGCGTCCTGGGGGAGCCCCCCCCCCCGGTTTCCTTTGGGACGCACATTGGTGTCTCACAGAAGAGCCCACATTCCCAATTGGGGGCACACCAGCGTGGAGTGTAAGGTTGTTTAGAACGGCGTACCTTGAGGCCGGGTGAAGGCCGTACAAACGAGAGCTTTCGAGCGAACAGGGCAGCGCTTCGCCATCGTCGTTGCACGTTCACGGAGCTTAATCAAACGAATGCATTTACTTCCTGTGGCTCAAACGCAAGAGAGGAGTTGGAAGGCATCCAGTGCCCTTTGACAGTTGTTACAACGAACGTGAGTGCACGGTGTCTCGTGAAATAAAGCCCTAGCACTGTTGAAGCCCTCCTTTAACGCATGCTTCTTCGCTCCTATGGCACTCTGACGGGGGAAATCTGGACTTTTGCTTGAGGCCGGGGTGGGGCGAGGGCACTCACAGTTCTTGTGCCGGCGAGCTCCCGAGCGCTCCTGCTGAAGCTCCCAGCAAGGAACTGAGAGCAGCAGGCCTCACACGCGTAAACTCAGACTTCTGCTGTCACGAGTAAACTCAGACTTCTTGTGGGAGGCCTTCCGGCAGCAAAGAGAAGGTGGGCGCGAGCAGTGTACTTCAGGCAGCTTAGGACCCGCCACTGTCTCGTTTACCACGGAGGGGAATAAGGTTTAGCCAGGGTCGCCCAGCTTCAAACCGGAGCTCCTATAGGGATCCTCAGCGGTTTCTGATTACCTCAAGGAAACACAACGGGAGGAACAGGGCCCTTCCGTGGAGGCCCGTTTGGGCACAGGGACCTCTGCGTGGGAGCTACTGGGTAAGTGTGGCAGTCCCTTAGGTAGGCCTCAGTGACCGAGGCTCTCCGGCTCACGCCTAGCTCTGTAAAGAAGTGTGGCAAACGTACGTACTGCTCCTCAGGCTGGGCGCACAGCCTAGCTTTCGCTTCTATGAGAGTGCTGTCCCGAGTCTCTTCCTGGAGCCAGTCGTCAGCACGGTGCCTTTTGGCACTGCAGTTCTCTTTCAGTCAAGGAGGCCGTTCGACTGGCAAAGGGAGTCTGCGCAGCACTGCTTTCGCGAGGCTCTTTGACGACTGGGGCACTCAAGCCAGGCAAGCCAGAGAGCAGTACGTTGCCCTTGCTCTGAATGTGAAGAGCTTCCTCCAGGGGCCTGTTTAGGCTAAGGTTCCTCTAGAAGCCAGGAGCCGCCGTTCCGGCACGGAGAGAAGTCATCCTGCGAAATTGGCGAACGAGCTCCTATCCTGTGTGCCCCCAGGAGCGTCGCAGAGTTAAGGCACTCCGTGGTGGAGTCTGGCCTCATGGAAACCACTGCACACCCAACTCCCCCGACGTGAAACGCTGGAACTTACCTTGAGGCCTGAGGTCACCTTTCGTTTGGCCGGAGCTGAACATGTAGTGCCGTGGGAGGAGTTTCTAGCAAGGTATTGCCAGCACGGGTTTCCGCTTTGAGAGAACACGCAGCCTCGGCCCACAACGACAATCCTGCCGTGCAGAGACGTCGGGCCGCTAGTGCTGTTCGGGCAGCTTTGAAGCCAAGCGCACGGCGCCTCCAAACGGGGAGAAAGCGTACTCTCCCATCCGCGTCCCACTTTCAAGCTGAATGACGCAGCATGTTTCTCAGAAGGTTCTGCCGAGCTATCTAGTACAAGGGAGAGAGTGCCTGCCTCTGCCGAGAAAGGTTTTGACGTGGGGATTGCTGGACGTGCGGAAGAGCGTTCCCCAGGCCGTGCCAAGTTTAGGCTTTGGTGATTCTGGATGTTCCCAAGGGTCCAGAATTGTCCCCGGGAAAGCTGTCCTTTTTCTCTTTCTCCGGCTGGAAGTAAACATCTGGCAACCGACTGCCGTAAGCAGGCGTCCTGGGGGAGCCCCCCCCCCGGTTTCCTTTGGGACGCACATTGGTGTCTCACAGAAGAGCCCACATTCCCAATTGGGGGCACACCAGCGTGGAGTGTAAGGTTGTTTAGAACGGCGTACCTTGAGGCCGTGTGAAGGCCGTACAAACGAGAGCTTTCGAGCGAACAGGGCAGCGCTTCGCCATCGTCGTTGCACGTTCACGGAGCTTAATCAAACGAATGCATTTACTTCCTGTGGCTCAAACGCAAGAGAGGAGTTGGAAGGCATCCAGTGCCCTTTGACAGTTGTTACAACGAACGTGAGTGCACGGTGTCTCGTGAAATAAAGCCCTAGCACTGTTGAAGCCCTCCTTTAACGCATGCTTCTTCGCTCCTATGGCACTCTGACGGGGGAAATCTGGACTTTTGCTTGAGGCCGGGGTGGGGCGAGGGCACTCACAGTTCTTGTGCCGGCGAGCTCCCGAGCGCTCCTGCTGAAGCTCCCAGCAAGGAACTGAGAGCAGCAGGCCTCACACGCGTAAACTCAGACTTCTGCTGTCACGAGTAAACTCAGACTTCTTGTGGGAGGCCTTCCGGCAGCAAAGAGAAGGTGGGCGCGAGCAGTGTACTTCAGGCAGCTTAGGACCCGCCACTGTCTCGTTTACCACGGAGGGGAATAAGGTTTAGCCAGGGTCGCCCAGCTTCAAACCGGAGCTCCTATAGGGATCCTCAGCGGTTTCTGATTACCTCAAGGAAACACAACGGGAGGAACAGGGCCCTTCCGTGGAGGCCCGTTTGGGCACAGGGACCTCTGCGTGGGAGCTACTGGGTAAGTGTGGCAGTCCCTTAGGTAGGCCTCAGTGACCGAGGCTCTCCGGCTCACGCCTAGCTCTGTAAAGAAGTGTGGCAAACGTACGTACTGCTCCTCAGGCTGGGCGCACAGCCTAGCTTTCGCTTCTATGAGAGTGCTGTCCCGAGTCTCTTCCTGGAGCCAGTCGTCAGCAAGGTGCCTTTTGGCACTGCAGTTCTCTTTCAGTCAAGGAGGCCGTTCGACTGGCAAAGGGAGTCTGCGCAGCACTGCTTTCGCGAGGCTCTTTGACGACTGGGGCACTCAAGCCAGGCAAGCCAGAGAGCAGTACGTTGCCCTTGCTCTGAATGTGAAGAGCTTCCTCCAGGGGCCTGTTTAGGCTAAGGTTCCTCTAGAAGCCAGGAGCCGCCGTTCCGGCACGGAGAGAAGTCATCCTGCGAAATTGGCGAACGAGCTCCTATCCTGTGTGCCCCCAGGAGCGTCGCAGAGTTAAGGCACTCCGTGGTGGAGTCTGGCCTCATGGAAACCACTGCACACCCAACTCCCCCGACGTGAAACGCTGGAACTTACCTTGAGGCCTGAGGTCACCTTTCGTTTGGCCGGAGCTGAACATGTAGTGCCGTGGGAGGAGTTTCTAGCAAGGTATTGCCAGCACGGTTTTCCGCTTTGAGAGAACACGCAGCCTCGGCCCACAACGACAATCCTGCCGTGCAGAGACGTCGGGCCGCTAGTGCTGTTCGGGCAGCTTTGAAGCCAAGCGCACGGCGCCTCCAAACGGGGAGAAAGCGTACTCTCCCATCCGCGTCCCACTTTCAAGCTGAATGACGCAGCATGTTTCTCGGAAGGTTCTGCCGAGCTATCTAGTACAAGGGAGAGAGTGCCTGCCTCTGCCGAGAAAGGTTTTGACGTGGGGATTGCTGGACGTGCGGAAGAGCGTTCCCCAGGCCGTGCCAAGTTTAGGCTTTGGTGATTCTGGATGTTCCCAAGGGTCCAGAATTGTCCCCGGGAAAGCTGTCCTTTTTCTCTTTCTCCGGCTGGAAGTAAACATCTGGCAACCGACTGCCGTAAGCAGGCGTCCTGGGGGAGCCCCCCCCCCCGGTTTCCTTTGGGACGCACATTGGTGTCTCACAGAAGAGCCCACATTCCCAATTGGGGGCACACCAGCGTGGAGTGTAAGGTTGTTTAGAACGGCGTACCTTGAGGCCGTGTGAAGGCCGTACAAACGAGAGCTTTCGAGCGAACAGGGCAGCGCTTCGCCATCGTCGTTGCACGTTCACGGAGCTTAATCAAACGAATGCATTTACTTCCTGTGGCTCAAACGCAAGAGAGGAGTTGGAAGGCATCCAGTGCCCTTTGACAGTTGTTACAACGAACGTGAGTGCACGGTGTCTCGTGAAATAAAGCCCTAGCACTGTTGAAGCCCTCCTTTAACGCATGCTTCTTCGCTCCTATGGCACTCTGACGGGGGAAATCTGGACTTTTGCTTGAGGCCGGGGTGGGGCGAGGGCACTCACAGTTCTTGTGCCGGCGAGCTCCCGAGCGCTCCTGCTGAAGCTCCCAGCAAGGAACTGAGAGCAGCAGGCCTCACACGCGTAAACTCAGACTTCTGCTGTCACGAGTAAACTCAGACTTCTTGTGGGAGGCCTTCCGGCAGCAAAGAGAAGGTGGGCGCGAGCAGTGTACTTCAGGCAGCTTAGGACCCGCCACTGTCTCGTTTACCACGGAGGGGAATAAGGTTTAGCCAGGGTCGCCCAGCTTCAAACCGGAGCTCCTATAGGGATCCTCAGCGGTTTCTGATTACCTCAAGGAAACACAACGGGAGGAACAGGGCCCTTCCGTGGAGGCCCGTTTGGGCACAGGGACCTCTGCGTGGGAGCTACTGGGTAAGTGTGGCAGTCCCTTAGGTAGGCCTCAGTGACCGAGGCTCTCCGGCTCACGCCTAGCTCTGTAAAGAAGTGTGGCAAACGTACGTACTGCTCCTCAGGCTGGGCGCACAGCCTAGCTTTCGCTTCTATGAGAGTGCTGTCCCGAGTCTCTTCCTGGAGCCAGTCGTCAGCAAGGTGCCTTTTGGCACTGCAGTTCTCTTTCAGTCAAGGAGGCCGTTCGACTGGCAAAGGGAGTCTGCGCAGCACTGCTTTCGCGAGGCTCTTTGACGACTGGGGCACTCAAGCCAGGCAAGCCAGAGAGCAGTACGTTGCCCTTGCTCTGAATGTGAAGAGCTTCCTCCAGGGGCCTGTTTAGGCTAAGGTTCCTCTAGAAGCCAGGAGCCGCCGTTCCGGCACGGAGAGAAGTCATCCTGCGAAATTGGCGAACGAGCTCCTATCCTGTGTGCCCCCAGGAGCGTCGCAGAGTTAAGGCACTCCGTGGTGGAGTCTGGCCTCATGGAAACCACTGCACACCCAACTCCCCCGACGTGAAACGCTGGAACTTACCTTGAGGCCTGAGGTCACCTTTCGTTTGGCCGGAGCTGAACATGTAGTGCCGTGGGAGGAGTTTCTAGCAAGGTATTGCCAGCACGGTTTTCCGCTTTGAGAGAACACGCAGCCTCGGCCCACAACGACAATCCTGCCGTGCAGAGACGTCGGGCCGCTAGTGCTGTTCGGGCAGCTTTGAAGCCAAGCGCACGGCGCCTCCAAACGGGGAGAAAGCGTACTCTCCCATCCGCGTCCCACTTTCAAGCTGAATGACGCAGCATGTTTCTCGGAAGGTTCTGCCGAGCTATCTAGTACAAGGGAGAGAGTGCCTGCCTCTGCCGAGAAAGGTTTTGACGTGGGGATTGCTGGACGTGCGGAAGAGCGTTCCCCAGGCCGTGCCAAGTTTAGGCTTTGGTGATTCTGGATGTTCCCAAGGGTCCAGAATTGTCCCCGGGAAAGCTGTCCTTTTTCTCTTTCTCCGGCTGGAAGTAAACATCTGGCAACCGACTGCCGTAAGCAGGCGTCCTGGGGGAGCCCCCCCCCCGGTTTCCTTTGGGACGCACATTGGTGTCTCACAGAAGAGCCCACATTCCCAATTGGGGGCACACCAGCGTGGAGTGTAAGGTTGTTTAGAACGGCGTACCTTGAGGCCGTGTGAAGGCCGTACAAACGAGAGCTTTCGAGCGAACAGGGCAGCGCTTCGCCATCGTCGTTGCACGTTCACGGAGCTTAATCAAACGAATGCATTTACTTCCTGTGGCTCAAACGCAAGAGAGGAGTTGGAAGGCATCCAGTGCCCTTTGACAGTTGTTACAACGAACGTGAGTGCACGGTGTCTCGTGAAATAAAGCCCTAGCACTGTTGAAGCCCTCCTTTAACGCATGCTTCTTCGCTCCTATGGCACTCTGACGGGGGAAATCTGGACTTTTGCTTGAGGCCGGGGTGGGGCGAGGGCACTCACAGTTCTTGTGCCGGCGAGCTCCCGAGCGCTCCTGCTGAAGCTCCCAGCAAGGAACTGAGAGCAGCAGGCCTCACACGCGTAAACTCAGACTTCTGCTGTCACGAGTAAACTCAGACTTCTTGTGGGAGGCCTTCCGGCAGCAAAGAGAAGGTGGGCGCGAGCAGTGTACTTCAGGCAGCTTAGGACCCGCCACTGTCTCGTTTACCACGGAGGGGAATAAGGTTTAGCCAGGGTCGCCCAGCTTCAAACCGGAGCTCCTATAGGGATCCTCAGCGGTTTCTGATTACCTCAAGGAAACACAACGGGAGGAACAGGGCCCTTCCGTGGAGGCCCGTTTGGGCACAGGGACCTCTGCGTGGGAGCTACTGGGTAAGTGTGGCAGTCCCTTAGGTAGGCCTCAGTGACCGAGGCTCTCCGGCTCACGCCTAGCTCTGTAAAGAAGTGTGGCAAACGTACGTACTGCTCCTCAGGCTGGGCGCACAGCCTAGCTTTCGCTTCTATGAGAGTGCTGTCCCGAGTCTCTTCCTGGAGCCAGTCGTCAGCAAGGTGCCTTTTGGCACTGCAGTTCTCTTTCAGTCAAGGAGGCCGTTCGACTGGCAAAGGGAGTCTGCGCAGCACTGCTTTCGCGAGGCTCTTTGACGACTGGGGCACTCAAGCCAGGCAAGCCAGAGAGCAGTACGTTGCCCTTGCTCTGAATGTGAAGAGCTTCCTCCAGGGGCCTGTTTAGGCTAAGGTTCCTCTAGAAGCCAGGAGCCGCCGTTCCGGCACGGAGAGAAGTCATCCTGCGAAATTGGCGAACGAGCTCCTATCCTGTGTGCCCCCAGGAGCGTCGCAGAGTTAAGGCACTCCGTGGTGGAGTCTGGCCTCATGGAAACCACTGCACACCCAACTCCCCCGACGTGAAACGCTGGAACTTACCTTGAGGCCTGAGGTCACCTTTCGTTTGGCCGGAGCTGAACATGTAGTGCCGTGGGAGGAGTTTCTAGCAAGGTATTGCCAGCACGGTTTTCCGCTTTGAGAGAACACGCAGCCTCGGCCCACAACGACAATCCTGCCGTGCAGAGACGTCGGGCCGCTAGTGCTGTTCGGGCAGCTTTGAAGCCAAGCGCACGGCGCCTCCAAACGGGGAGAAAGCGTACTCTCCCATCCGCGTCCCACTTTCAAGCTGAATGACGCAGCATGTTTCTCGGAAGGTTCTGCCGAGCTATCTAGTACAAGGGAGAGAGTGCCTGCCTCTGCCGAGAAAGGTTTTGACGTGGGGATTGCTGGACGTGCGGAAGAGCGTTCCCCAGGCCGTGCCAAGTTTAGGCTTTGGTGATTCTGGATGTTCCCAAGGGTCCAGAATTGTCCCCGGGAAAGCTGTCCTTTTTCTCTTTCTCCGGCTGGAAGTAAACATCTGGCAACCGACTGCCGTAAGCAGGCGTCCTGGGGGAGCCCCCCCCCCGGTTTCCTTTGGGACGCACATTGGTGTCTCACAGAAGAGCCCACATTCCCAATTGGGGGCACACCAGCGTGGAGTGTAAGGTTGTTTAGAACGGCGTACCTTGAGGCCGTGTGAAGGCCGTACAAACGAGAGCTTTCGAGCGAACAGGGCAGCGCTTCGCCATCGTCGTTGCACGTTCACGGAGCTTAATCAAACGAATGCATTTACTTCCTGTGGCTCAAACGCAAGAGAGGAGTTGGAAGGCATCCAGTGCCCTTTGACAGTTGTTACAACGAACGTGAGTGCACGGTGTCTCGTGAAATAAAGCCCTAGCACTGTTGAAGCCCTCCTTTAACGCATGCTTCTTCGCTCCTATGGCACTCTGACGGGGGAAATCTGGACTTTTGCTTGAGGCCGGGGTGGGGCGAGGGCACTCACAGTTCTTGTGCCGGCGAGCTCCCGAGCGCTCCTGCTGAAGCTCCCAGCAAGGAACTGAGAGCAGCAGGCCTCACACGCGTAAACTCAGACTTCTGCTGTCACGAGTAAACTCAGACTTCTTGTGGGAGGCCTTCCGGCAGCAAAGAGAAGGTGGGCGCGAGCAGTGTACTTCAGGCAGCTTAGGACCCGCCACTGTCTCGTTTACCACGGAGGGGAATAAGGTTTAGCCAGGGTCGCCCAGCTTCAAACCGGAGCTCCTATAGGGATCCTCAGCGGTTTCTGATTACCTCAAGGAAACACAACGGGAGGAACAGGGCCCTTCCGTGGAGGCCCGTTTGGGCACAGGGACCTCTGCGTGGGAGCTACTGGGTAAGTGTGGCAGTCCCTTAGGTAGGCCTCAGTGACCGAGGCTCTCCGGCTCACGCCTAGCTCTGTAAAGAAGTGTGGCAAACGTACGTACTGCTCCTCAGGCTGGGCGCACAGCCTAGCTTTCGCTTCTATGAGAGTGCTGTCCCGAGTCTCTTCCTGGAGCCAGTCGTCAGCACGGTGCCTTTTGGCACTGCAGTTCTCTTTCAGTCAAGGAGGCCGTTCGACTGGCAAAGGGAGTCTGCGCAGCACTGCTTTCGCGAGGCTCTTTGACGACTGGGGCACTCAAGCCAGGCAAGCCAGAGAGCAGTACGTTGCCCTTGCTCTGAATGTGAAGAGCTTCCTCCAGGGGCCTGTTTAGGCTAAGGTTCCTCTAGAAGCCAGGAGCCGCCGTTCCGGCACGGAGAGAAGTCATCCTGCGAAATTGGCGAACGAGCTCCTATCCTGTGTGCCCCCAGGAGCGTCGCAGAGTTAAGGCACTCCGTGGTGGAGTCTGGCCTCATGGAAACCACTGCACACCCAACTCCCCCGACGTGAAACGCTGGAACTTACCTTGAGGCCTGAGGTCACCTTTCGTTTGGCCGGAGCTGAACATGTAGTGCCGTGGGAGGAGTTTCTAGCAAGGTATTGCCAGCACGGTTTTCCGCTTTGAGAGAACACGCAGCCTCGGCCCACAACGACAATCCTGCCGTGCAGAGACGTCGGGCCGCTAGTGCTGTTCGGGCAGCTTTGAAGCCAAGCGCACGGCGCCTCCAAACGGGGAGAAAGCGTACTCTCCCATCCGCGTCCCACTTTCAAGCTGAATGACGCAGCATGTTTCTCGGAAGGTTCTGCCGAGCTATCTAGTACAAGGGAGAGAGTGCCTGCCTCTGCCGAGAAAGGTTTTGACGTGGGGATTGCTGGACGTGCGGAAGAGCGTTCCCCAGGCCGTGCCAAGTTTAGGCTTTGGTGATTCTGGATGTTCCCAAGGGTCCAGAATTGTCCCCGGGAAAGCTGTCCTTTTTCTCTTTCTCCGGCTGGAAGTAAACATCTGGCAACCGACTGCCGTAAGCAGGCGTCCTGGGGGAGCCCCCCCCCCGGTTTCCTTTGGGACGCACATTGGTGTCTCACAGAAGAGCCCACATTCCCAATTGGGGGCACACCAGCGTGGAGTGTAAGGTTGTTTAGAACGGCGTACCTTGAGGCCGTGTGAAGGCCGTACAAACGAGAGCTTTCGAGCGAACAGGGCAGCGCTTCGCCATCGTCGTTGCACGTTCACGGAGCTTAATCAAACGAATGCATTTACTTCCTGTGGCTCAAACGCAAGAGAGGAGTTGGAAGGCATCCAGTGCCCTTTGACAGTTGTTACAACGAACGTGAGTGCACGGTGTCTCGTGAAATAAAGCCCTAGCACTGTTGAAGCCCTCCTTTAACGCATGCTTCTTCGCTCCTATGGCACTCTGACGGGGGAAATCTGGACTTTTGCTTGAGGCCGGGGTGGGGCGAGGGCACTCACAGTTCTTGTGCCGGCGAGCTCCCGAGCGCTCCTGCTGAAGCTCCCAGCAAGGAACTGAGAGCAGCAGGCCTCACACGCGTAAACTCAGACTTCTGCTGTCACGAGTAAACTCAGACTTCTTGTGGGAGGCCTTCCGGCAGCAAAGAGAAGGTGGGCGCGAGCAGTGTACTTCAGGCAGCTTAGGACCCGCCACTGTCTCGTTTACCACGGAGGGGAATAAGGTTTAGCCAGGGTCGCCCAGCTTCAAACCGGAGCTCCTATAGGGATCCTCAGCGGTTTCTGATTACCTCAAGGAAACACAACGGGAGGAACAGGGCCCTTCCGTGGAGGCCCGTTTGGGCACAGGGACCTCTGCGTGGGAGCTACTGGGTAAGTGTGGCAGTCCCTTAGGTAGGCCTCAGTGACCGAGGCTCTCCGGCTCACGCCTAGCTCTGTAAAGAAGTGTGGCAAACGTACGTACTGCTCCTCAGGCTGGGCGCACAGCCTAGCTTTCGCTTCTATGAGAGTGCTGTCCCGAGTCTCTTCCTGGAGCCAGTCGTCAGCACGGTGCCTTTTGGCACTGCAGTTCTCTTTCAGTCAAGGAGGCCGTTCGACTGGCAAAGGGAGTCTGCGCAGCACTGCTTTCGCGAGGCTCTTTGACGACTGGGGCACTCAAGCCAGGCAAGCCAGAGAGCAGTACGTTGCCCTTGCTCTGAATGTGAAGAGCTTCCTCCAGGGGCCTGTTTAGGCTAAGGTTCCTCTAGAAGCCAGGAGCCGCCGTTCCGGCACGGAGAGAAGTCATCCTGCGAAATTGGCGAACGAGCTCCTATCCTGTGTGCCCCCAGGAGCGTCGCAGAGTTAAGGCACTCCGTGGTGGAGTCTGGCCTCATGGAAACCACTGCACACCCAACTCCCCCGACGTGAAACGCTGGAACTTACCTTGAGGCCTGAGGTCACCTTTCGTTTGGCCGGAGCTGAACATGTAGTGCCGTGGGAGGAGTTTCTAGCAAGGTATTGCCAGCACGGTTTTCCGCTTTGAGAGAACACGCAGCCTCGGCCCACAACGACAATCCTGCCGTGCAGAGACGTCGGGCCGCTAGTGCTGTTCGGGCAGCTTTGAAGCCAAGCGCACGGCGCCTCCAAACGGGGAGAAAGCGTACTCTCCCATCCGCGTCCCACTTTCAAGCTGAATGACGCAGCATGTTTCTCGGAAGGTTCTGCCGAGCTATCTAGTACAAGGGAGAGAGTGCCTGCCTCTGCCGAGAAAGGTTTTGACGTGGGGATTGCTGGACGTGCGGAAGAGCGTTCCCCAGGCCGTGCCAAGTTTAGGCTTTGGTGATTCTGGATGTTCCCAAGGGTCCAGAATTGTCCCCGGGAAAGCTGTCCTTTTTCTCTTTCTCCGGCTGGAAGTAAACATCTGGCAACCGACTGCCGTAAGCAGGCGTCCTGGGGGAGCCCCCCCCCCCCGGTTTCCTTTGGGACGCACATTGGTGTCTCACAGAAGAGCCCACATTCCCAATTGGGGGCACACCAGCGTGGAGTGTAAGGTTGTTTAGAACGGCGTACCTTGAGGCCGTGTGAAGGCCGTACAAACGAGAGCTTTCGAGCGAACAGGGCAGCGCTTCGCCATCGTCGTTGCACGTTCACGGAGCTTAATCAAACGAATGCATTTACTTCCTGTGGCTCAAATGCAAGAGAGGAGTTGGAAGGCATCCAGTGCCCTTTGACAGTTGTTACAACGAACGTGAGTGCACGGTGTCTCGTGAAATAAAGCCCTAGCACTGTTGAAGCCCTCCTTTAACGCATGCTTCTTCGCTCCTATGGCACTCTGACGGGGGAAATCTGGACTTTTGCTTGAGGCCGGGGTGGGGCGAGGGCACTCACAGTTCTTGTGCCGGCGAGCTCCCGAGCGCTCCTGCTGAAGCTCCCAGCAAGGAACTGAGAGCAGCAGGCCTCACACGCGTAAACTCAGACTTCTGCTGTCACGAGTAAACTCAGACTTCTTGTGGGAGGCCTTCCGGCAGCAAAGAGAAGGTGGGCGCGAGCAGTGTACTTCAGGCAGCTTAGGACCCGCCACTGTCTCGTTTACCACGGAGGGGAATAAGGTTTAGCCAGGGTCGCCCAGCTTCAAACCGGAGCTCCTATAGGGATCCTCAGCGGTTTCTGATTACCTCAAGGAAACACAACGGGAGGAACAGGGCCCTTCCGTGGAGGCCCGTTTGGGCACAGGGACCTCTGCGTGGGAGCTACTGGGTAAGTGTGGCAGTCCCTTAGGTAGGCCTCAGTGACCGAGGCTCTCCGGCTCACGCCTAGCTCTGTAAAGAAGTGTGGCAAACGTACGTACTGCTCCTCAGGCTGGGCGCACAGCCTAGCTTTCGCTTCTATGAGAGTGCTGTCCCGAGTCTCTTCCTGGAGCCAGTCGTCAGCACGGTGCCTTTTGGCACTGCAGTTCTCTTTCAGTCAAGGAGGCCGTTCGACTGGCAAAGGGAGTCTGCGCAGCACTGCTTTCGCGAGGCTCTTTGACGACTGGGGCACTCAAGCCAGGCAAGCCAGAGAGCAGTACGTTGCCCTTGCTCTGAATGTGAAGAGCTTCCTCCAGGGGCCTGTTTAGGCTAAGGTTCCTCTAGAAGCCAGGAGCCGCCGTTCCGGCACGGAGAGAAGTCATCCTGCGAAATTGGCGAACGAGCTCCTATCCTGTGTGCCCCCAGGAGCGTCGCAGAGTTAAGGCACTCCGTGGTGGAGTCTGGCCTCATGGAAACCACTGCACACCCAACTCCCCCGACGTGAAACGCTGGAACTTACCTTGAGGCCTGAGGTCACCTTTCGTTTGGCCGGAGCTGAACATGTAGTGCCGTGGGAGGAGTTTCTAGCAAGGTATTGCCAGCACGGTTTTCCGCTTTGAGAGAACACGCAGCCTCGGCCCACAACGACAATCCTGCCGTGCAGAGACGTCGGGCCGCTAGTGCTGTTCGGGCAGCTTTGAAGCCAAGCGCACGGCGCCTCCAAACGGGGAGAAAGCGTACTCTCCCATCCGCGTCCCACTTTCAAGCTGAATGACGCAGCATGTTTCTCGGAAGGTTCTGCCGAGCTATCTAGTACAAGGGAGAGAGTGCCTGCCTCTGCCGAGAAAGGTTTTGACGTGGGGATTGCTGGACGTGCGGAAGAGCGTTCCCCAGGCCGTGCCAAGTTTAGGCTTTGGTGATTCTGGATGTTCCCAAGGGTCCAGAATTGTCCCCGGGAAAGCTGTCCTTTCTCTCTTTCTCCGGCTGGAAGTAAACATCTGGCAACCGACTGCCGTAAGCAGGCGTCCTGGGGGAGCCCCCCCCCCCGGTTTCCTTTGGGACGCACATTGGTGTCTCACAGAAGAGCCCACATTCCCAATTGGGGGCACACCAGCGTGGAGTGTAAGGTTGTTTAGAACGGCGTACCTTGAGGCCGGGTGAAGGCCGTACAAACGAGAGCTTTCGAGCGAACAGGGCAGCGCTTCGCCATCGTCGTTGCACGTTCACGGAGCTTAATCAAACGAATGCATTTACTTCCTGTGGCTCAAACGCAAGAGAGGAGTTGGAAGGCATCCAGTGCCCTTTGACAGTTGTTACAACGAACGTGAGTGCACGGTGTCTCGTGAAATAAAGCCCTAGCACTGTTGAAGCCCTCCTTTAACGCATGCTTCTTCGCTCCTATGGCACTCTGACGGGGGAAATCTGGACTTTTGCTTGAGGCCGGGGTGGGGCGAGGGCACTCACAGTTCTTGTGCCGGCGAGCTCCCGAGCGCTCCTGCTGAAGCTCCCAGCAAGGAACTGAGAGCAGCAGGCCTCACACGCGTAAACTCAGACTTCTGCTGTCACGAGTAAACTCAGACTTCTTGTGGGAGGCCTTCCGGCAGCAAAGAGAAGGTGGGCGCGAGCAGTGTACTTCAGGCAGCTTAGGACCCGCCACTGTCTCGTTTACCACGGAGGGGAATAAGGTTTAGCCAGGGTCGCCCAGCTTCAAACCGGAGCTCCTATAGGGATCCTCAGCGGTTTCTGATTACCTCAAGGAAACACAACGGGAGGAACAGGGCCCTTCCGTGGAGGCCCGTTTGGGCACAGGGACCTCTGCGTGGGAGCTACTGGGTAAGTGTGGCAGTCCCTTAGGTAGGCCTCAGTGACCGAGGCTCTCCGGCTCACGCCTAGCTCTGTAAAGAAGTGTGGCAAACGTACGTACTGCTCCTCAGGCTGGGCGCACAGCCTAGCTTTCGCTTCTATGAGAGTGCTGTCCCGAGTCTCTTCCTGGAGCCAGTCGTCAGCACGGTGCCTTTTGGCACTGCAGTTCTCTTTCAGTCAAGGAGGCCGTTCGACTGGCAAAGGGAGTCTGCGCAGCACTGCTTTCGCGAGGCTCTTTGACGACTGGGGCACTCAAGCCAGGCAAGCCAGAGAGCAGTACGTTGCCCTTGCTCTGAATGTGAAGAGCTTCCTCCAGGGGCCTGTTTAGGCTAAGGTTCCTCTAGAAGCCAGGAGCCGCCGTTCCGGCACGGAGAGAAGTCATCCTGCGAAATTGGCGAACGAGCTCCTATCCTGTGTGCCCCCAGGAGCGTCGCAGAGTTAAGGCACTCCGTGGTGGAGTCTGGCCTCATGGAAACCACTGCACACCCAACTCCCCCGACGTGAAACGCTGGAACTTACCTTGAGGCCTGAGGTCACCTTTCGTTTGGCCGGAGCTGAACATGTAGTGCCGTGGGAGGAGTTTCTAGCAAGGTATTGCCAGCACGGTTTTCCGCTTTGAGAGAACACGCAGCCTCGGCCCACAACGACAATCCTGCCGTGCAGAGACGTCGGGCCGCTAGTGCTGTTCGGGCAGCTTTGAAGCCAAGCGCACGGCGCCTCCAAACGGGGAGAAAGCGTACTCTCCCATCCGCGTCCCACTTTCAAGCTGAATGACGCAGCATGTTTCTCGGAAGGTTCTGCCGAGCTATCTAGTACAAGGGAGAGAGTGCCTGCCTCTGCCGAGAAAGGTTTTGACGTGGGGATTGCTGGACGTGCGGAAGAGCGTTCCCCAGGCCGTGCCAAGTTTAGGCTTTGGTGATTCTGGATGTTCCCAAGGGTCCAGAATTGTCCCCGGGAAAGCTGTCCTTTCTCTCTTTCTCCGGCTGGAAGTAAACATCTGGCAACCGACTGCCGTAAGCAGGCGTCCTGGGGGAGCCCCCCCCCCCGGTTTCCTTTGGGACGCACATTGGTGTCTCACAGAAGAGCCCACATTCCCAATTGGGGGCACACCAGCGTGGAGTGTAAGGTTGTTTAGAACGGCGTACCTTGAGGCCGGGTGAAGGCCGTACAAACGAGAGCTTTCGAGCGAACAGGGCAGCGCTTCGCCATCGTCGTTGCACGTTCACGGAGCTTAATCAAACGAATGCATTTACTTCCTGTGGCTCAAACGCAAGAGAGGAGTTGGAAGGCATCCAGTGCCCTTTGACAGTTGTTACAACGAACGTGAGTGCACGGTGTCTCGTGAAATAAAGCCCTAGCACTGTTGAAGCCCTCCTTTAACGCATGCTTCTTCGCTCCTATGGCACTCTGACGGGGGAAATCTGGACTTTTGCTTGAGGCCGGGGTGGGGCGAGGGCACTCACAGTTCTTGTGCCGGCGAGCTCCCGAGCGCTCCTGCTGAAGCTCCCAGCAAGGAACTGAGAGCAGCAGGCCTCACACGCGTAAACTCAGACTTCTGCTGTCACGAGTAAACTCAGACTTCTTGTGGGAGGCCTTCCGGCAGCAAAGAGAAGGTGGGCGCGAGCAGTGTACTTCAGGCAGCTTAGGACCCGCCACTGTCTCGTTTACCACGGAGGGGAATAAGGTTTAGCCAGGGTCGCCCAGCTTCAAACCGGAGCTCCTATAGGGATCCTCAGCGGTTTCTGATTACCTCAAGGAAACACAACGGGAGGAACAGGGCCCTTCCGTGGAGGCCCGTTTGGGCACAGGGACCTCTGCGTGGGAGCTACTGGGTAAGTGTGGCAGTCCCTTAGGTAGGCCTCAGTGACCGAGGCTCTCCGGCTCACGCCTAGCTCTGTAAAGAAGTGTGGCAAACGTACGTACTGCTCCTCAGGCTGGGCGCACAGCCTAGCTTTCGCTTCTATGAGAGTGCTGTCCCGAGTCTCTTCCTGGAGCCAGTCGTCAGCACGGTGCCTTTTGGCACTGCAGTTCTCTTTCAGTCAAGGAGGCCGTTCGACTGGCAAAGGGAGTCTGCGCAGCACTGCTTTCGCGAGGCTCTTTGACGACTGGGGCACTCAAGCCAGGCAAGCCAGAGAGCAGTACGTTGCCCTTGCTCTGAATGTGAAGAGCTTCCTCCAGGGGCCTGTTTAGGCTAAGGTTCCTCTAGAAGCCAGGAGCCGCCGTTCCGGCACGGAGAGAAGTCATCCTGCGAAATTGGCGAACGAGCTCCTATCCTGTGTGCCCCCAGGAGCGTCGCAGAGTTAAGGCACTCCGTGGTGGAGTCTGGCCTCATGGAAACCACTGCACACCCAACTCCCCCGACGTGAAACGCTGGAACTTACCTTGAGGCCTGAGGTCACCTTTCGTTTGGCCGGAGCTGAACATGTAGTGCCGTGGGAGGAGTTTCTAGCAAGGTATTGCCAGCACGGTTTTCCGCTTTGAGAGAACACGCAGCCTCGGCCCACAACGACAATCCTGCCGTGCAGAGACGTCGGGCCGCTAGTGCTGTTCGGGCAGCTTTGAAGCCAAGCGCACGGCGCCTCCAAACGGGGAGAAAGCGTACTCTCCCATCCGCGTCCCACTTTCAAGCTGAATGACGCAGCATGTTTCTCGGAAGGTTCTGCCGAGCTATCTAGTACAAGGGAGAGAGTGCCTGCCTCTGCCGAGAAAGGTTTTGACGTGGGGATTGCTGGACGTGCGGAAGAGCGTTCCCCAGGCCGTGCCAAGTTTAGGCTTTGGTGATTCTGGATGTTCCCAAGGGTCCAGAATTGTCCCCGGGAAAGCTGTCCTTTTTCTCTTTCTCCGGCTGGAAGTAAACATCTGGCAACCGACTGCCGTAAGCAGGCGTCCTGGGGGAGCCCCCCCCCCCCGGTTTCCTTTGGGACGCACATTGGTGTCTCACAGAAGAGCCCACATTCCCAATTGGGGGCACACCAGCGTGGAGTGTAAGGTTGTTTAGAACGGCGTACCTTGAGGCCGTGTGAAGGCCGTACAAACGAGAGCTTTCGAGCGAACAGGGCAGCGCTTCGCCATCGTCGTTGCACGTTCACGGAGCTTAATCAAACGAATGCATTTACTTCCTGTGGCTCAAACGCAAGAGAGGAGTTGGAAGGCATCCAGTGCCCTTTGACAGTTGTTACAACGAACGTGAGTGCACGGTGTCTCGTGAAATAAAGCCCTAGCACTGTTGAAGCCCTCCTTTAACGCATGCTTCTTCGCTCCTATGGCACTCTGACGGGGGAAATCTGGACTTTTGCTTGAGGCCGGGGTGGGGCGAGGGCACTCACAGTTCTTGTGCCGGCGAGCTCCCGAGCGCTCCTGCTGAAGCTCCCAGCAAGGAACTGAGAGCAGCAGGCCTCACACGCGTAAACTCAGACTTCTGCTGTCACGAGTAAACTCAGACTTCTTGTGGGAGGCCTTCCGGCAGCAAAGAGAAGGTGGGCGCGAGCAGTGTACTTCAGGCAGCTTAGGACCCGCCACTGTCTCGTTTACCACGGAGGGGAATAAGGTTTAGCCAGGGTCGCCCAGCTTCAAACCGGAGCTCCTATAGGGATCCTCAGCGGTTTCTGATTACCTCAAGGAAACACAACGGGAGGAACAGGGCCCTTCCGTGGAGGCCCGTTTGGGCACAGGGACCTCTGCGTGGGAGCTACTGGGTAAGTGTGGCAGTCCCTTAGGTAGGCCTCAGTGACCGAGGCTCTCTGGCTCACGCCTAGCTCTGTAAAGAAGTGTGGCAAACGTACGTACTGCTCCTCAGGCTGGGCGCACAGCCTAGCTTTCGCTTCTATGAGAGTGCTGTCCCGAGTCTCTTCCTGGAGCCAGTCGTCAGCACGGTGCCTTTTGGCACTGCAGTTCTCTTTCAGTCAAGGAGGCCGTTCGACTGGCAAAGGGAGTCTGCGCAGCACTGCTTTCGCGAGGCTCTTTGACGACTGGGGCACTCAAGCCAGGCAAGCCAGAGAGCAGTACGTTGCCCTTGCTCTGAATGTGAAGAGCTTCCTCCAGGGGCCTGTTTAGGCTAAGGTTCCTCTAGAAGCCAGGAGCCGCCGTTCCGGCACGGAGAGAAGTCATCCTGCGAAATTGGCGAACGAGCTCCTATCCTGTGTGCCCCCAGGAGCGTCGCAGAGTTAAGGCACTCCGTGGTGGAGTCTGGCCTCATGGAAACCACTGCACACCCAACTCCCCCGACGTGAAACGCTGGAACTTACCTTGAGGCCTGAGGTCACCTTTCGTTTGGCCGGAGCTGAACATGTAGTGCCGTGGGAGGAGTTTCTAGCAAGGTATTGCCAGCACGGGTTTCCGCTTTGAGAGAACACGCAGCCTCGGCCCACAACGACAATCCTGCCGTGCAGAGACGTCGGGCCGCTAGTGCTGTTCGGGCAGCTTTGAAGCCAAGCGCACGGCGCCTCCAAACGGGGAGAAAGCGTACTCTCCCATCCGCGTCCCACTTTCAAGCTGAATGACGCAGCATGTTTCTCGGAAGGTTCTGCCGAGCTATCTAGTACAAGGGAGAGAGTGCCTGCCTCTGCCGAGAAAGGTTTTGACGTGGGGATTGCTGGACGTGCGGAAGAGCGTTCCCCAGGCCGTGCCAAGTTTAGGCTTTGGTGATTCTGGATGTTCCCAAGGGTCCAGAATTGTCCCCGGGAAAGCTGTCCTTTTTCTCTTTCTCCGGCTGGAAGTAAACATCTGGCAACCGACTGCCGTAAGCAGGCGTCCTGGGGGAGCCCCCCCCCCCCGGTTTCCTTTGGGACGCACATTGGTGTCTCACAGAAGAGCCCACATTCCCAATTGGGGGCACACCAGCGTGGAGTGTAAGGTTGTTTAGAACGGCGTACCTTGAGGCCGTGTGAAGGCCGTACAAACGAGAGCTTTCGAGCGAACAGGGCAGCGCTTCGCCATCGTCGTTGCACGTTCACGGAGCTTAATCAAACGAATGCATTTACTTCCTGTGGCTCAAACGCAAGAGAGGAGTTGGAAGGCATCCAGTGCCCTTTGACAGTTGTTACAACGAACGTGAGTGCACGGTGTCTCGTGAAATAAAGCCCTAGCACTGTTGAAGCCCTCCTTTAACGCATGCTTCTTCGCTCCTATGGCACTCTGACGGGGGAAATCTGGACTTTTGCTTGAGGCCGGGGTGGGGCGAGGGCACTCACAGTTCTTGTGCCGGCGAGCTCCCGAGCGCTCCTGCTGAAGCTCCCAGCAAGGAACTGAGAGCAGCAGGCCTCACACGCGTAAACTCAGACTTCTGCTGTCACGAGTAAACTCAGACTTCTTGTGGGAGGCCTTCCGGCAGCAAAGAGAAGGTGGGCGCGAGCAGTGTACTTCAGGCAGCTTAGGACCCGCCACTGTCTCGTTTACCACGGAGGGGAATAAGGTTTAGCCAGGGTCGCCCAGCTTCAAACCGGAGCTCCTATAGGGATCCTCAGCGGTTTCTGATTACCTCAAGGAAACACAACGGGAGGAACAGGGCCCTTCCGTGGAGGCCCGTTTGGGCACAGGGACCTCTGCGTGGGAGCTACTGGGTAAGTGTGGCAGTCCCTTAGGTAGGCCTCAGTGACCGAGGCTCTCCGGCTCACGCCTAGCTCTGTAAAGAAGTGTGGCAAACGTACGTACTGCTCCTCAGGCTGGGCGCACAGCCTAGCTTTCGCTTCTATGAGAGTGCTGTCCCGAGTCTCTTCCTGGAGCCAGTCGTCAGCACGGTGCCTTTTGGCACTGCAGTTCTCTTTCAGTCAAGGAGGCCGTTCGACTGGCAAAGGGAGTCTGCGCAGCACTGCTTTCGCGAGGCTCTTTGACGACTGGGGCACTCAAGCCAGGCAAGCCAGAGAGCAGTACGTTGCCCTTGCTCTGAATGTGAAGAGCTTCCTCCAGGGGCCTGTTTAGGCTAAGGTTCCTCTAGAAGCCAGGAGCCGCCGTTCCGGCACGGAGAGAAGTCATCCTGCGAAATTGGCGAACGAGCTCCTATCCTGTGTGCCCCCAGGAGCGTCGCAGAGTTAAGGCACTCCGTGGTGGAGTCTGGCCTCATGGAAACCACTGCACACCCAACTCCCCCGACGTGAAACGCTGGAACTTACCTTGAGGCCTGAGGTCACCTTTCGTTTGGCCGGAGCTGAACATGTAGTGCCGTGGGAGGAGTTTCTAGCAAGGTATTGCCAGCACGGGTTTCCGCTTTGAGAGAACACGCAGCCTCGGCCCACAACGACAATCCTGCCGTGCAGAGACGTCGGGCCGCTAGTGCTGTTCGGGCAGCTTTGAAGCCAAGCGCACGGCGCCTCCAAACGGGGAGAAAGCGTACTCTCCCATCCGCGTCCCACTTTCAAGCTGAATGACGCAGCATGTTTCTCGGAAGGTTCTGCCGAGCTATCTAGTACAAGGGAGAGAGTGCCTGCCTCTGCCGAGAAAGGTTTTGACGTGGGGATTGCTGGACGTGCGGAAGAGCGTTCCCCAGGCCGTGCCAAGTTTAGGCTTTGGTGATTCTGGATGTTCCCAAGGGTCCAGAATTGTCCCCGGGAAAGCTGTCCTTTTTCTCTTTCTCCGGCTGGAAGTAAACATCTGGCAACCGACTGCCGTAAGCAGGCGTCCTGGGGGAGCCCCCCCCCCCCGGTTTCCTTTGGGACGCACATTGGTGTCTCACAGAAGAGCCCACATTCCCAATTGGGGGCACACCAGCGTGGAGTGTAAGGTTGTTTAGAACGGCGTACCTTGAGGCCGTGTGAAGGCCGTACAAACGAGAGCTTTCGAGCGAACAGGGCAGCGCTTCGCCATCGTCGTTGCACGTTCACGGAGCTTAATCAAACGAATGCATTTACTTCCTGTGGCTCAAACGCAAGAGAGGAGTTGGAAGGCATCCAGTGCCCTTTGACAGTTGTTACAACGAACGTGAGTGCACGGTGTCTCGTGAAATAAAGCCCTAGCACTGTTGAAGCCCTCCTTTAACGCATGCTTCTTCGCTCCTATGGCACTCTGACGGGGGAAATCTGGACTTTTGCTTGAGGCCGGGGTGGGGCGAGGGCACTCACAGTTCTTGTGCCGGCGAGCTCCCGAGCGCTCCTGCTGAAGCTCCCAGCAAGGAACTGAGAGCAGCAGGCCTCACACGCGTAAACTCAGACTTCTGCTGTCACGAGTAAACTCAGACTTCTTGTGGGAGGCCTTCCGGCAGCAAAGAGAAGGTGGGCGCGAGCAGTGTACTTCAGGCAGCTTAGGACCCGCCACTGTCTCGTTTACCACGGAGGGGAATAAGGTTTAGCCAGGGTCGCCCAGCTTCAAACCGGAGCTCCTATAGGGATCCTCAGCGGTTTCTGATTACCTCAAGGAAACACAACGGGAGGAACAGGGCCCTTCCGTGGAGGCCCGTTTGGGCACAGGGACCTCTGCGTGGGAGCTACTGGGTAAGTGTGGCAGTCCCTTAGGTAGGCCTCAGTGACCGAGGCTCTCCGGCTCACGCCTAGCTCTGTAAAGAAGTGTGGCAAACGTACGTACTGCTCCTCAGGCTGGGCGCACAGCCTAGCTTTCGCTTCTATGAGAGTGCTGTCCCGAGTCTCTTCCTGGAGCCAGTCGTCAGCACGGTGCCTTTTGGCACTGCAGTTCTCTTTCAGTCAAGGAGGCCGTTCGACTGGCAAAGGGAGTCTGCGCAGCACTGCTTTCGCGAGGCTCTTTGACGACTGGGGCACTCAAGCCAGGCAAGCCAGAGAGCAGTACGTTGCCCTTGCTCTGAATGTGAAGAGCTTCCTCCAGGGGCCTGTTTAGGCTAAGGTTCCTCTAGAAGCCAGGAGCCGCCGTTCCGGCACGGAGAGAAGTCATCCTGCGAAATTGGCGAACGAGCTCCTATCCTGTGTGCCCCCAGGAGCGTCGCAGAGTTAAGGCACTCCGTGGTGGAGTCTGGCCTCATGGAAACCACTGCACACCCAACTCCCCCGACGTGAAACGCTGGAACTTACCTTGAGGCCTGAGGTCACCTTTCGTTTGGCCGGAGCTGAACATGTAGTGCCGTGGGAGGAGTTTCTAGCAAGGTATTGCCAGCACGGGTTTCCGCTTTGAGAGAACACGCAGCCTCGGCCCACAACGACAATCCTGCCGTGCAGAGACGTCGGGCCGCTAGTGCTGTTCGGGCAGCTTTGAAGCCAAGCGCACGGCGCCTCCAAACGGGGAGAAAGCGTACTCTCCCATCCGCGTCCCACTTTCAAGCTGAATGACGCAGCATGTTTCTCGGAAGGTTCTGCCGAGCTATCTAGTACAAGGGAGAGAGTGCCTGCCTCTGCCGAGAAAGGTTTTGACGTGGGGATTGCTGGACGTGCGGAAGAGCGTTCCCCAGGCCGTGCCAAGTTTAGGCTTTGGTGATTCTGGATGTTCCCAAGGGTCCAGAATTGTCCCCGGGAAAGCTGTCCTTTTTCTCTTTCTCCGGCTGGAAGTAAACATCTGGCAACCGACTGCCGTAAGCAGGCGTCCTGGGGGAGCCCCCCCCCCCCGGTTTCCTTTGGGACGCACATTGGTGTCTCACAGAAGAGCCCACATTCCCAATTGGGGGCACACCAGCGTGGAGTGTAAGGTTGTTTAGAACGGCGTACCTTGAGGCCGGGTGAAGGCCGTACAAACGAGAGCTTTCGAGCGAACAGGGCAGCGCTTCGCCATCGTCGTTGCACGTTCACGGAGCTTAATCAAACGAATGCATTTACTTCCTGTGGCTCAAACGCAAGAGAGGAGTTGGAAGGCATCCAGTGCCCTTTGACAGTTGTTACAACGAACGTGAGTGCACGGTGTCTCGTGAAATAAAGCCCTAGCACTGTTGAAGCCCTCCTTTAACGCATGCTTCTTCGCTCCTATGGCACTCTGACGGGGGAAATCTGGACTTTTGCTTGAGGCCGGGGTGGGGCGAGGGCACTCACAGTTCTTGTGCCGGCGAGCTCCCGAGCGCTCCTGCTGAAGCTCCCAGCAAGGAACTGAGAGCAGCAGGCCTCACACGCGTAAACTCAGACTTCTGCTGTCACGAGTAAACTCAGACTTCTTGTGGGAGGCCTTCCGGCAGCAAAGAGAAGGTGGGCGCGAGCAGTGTACTTCAGGCAGCTTAGGACCCGCCACTGTCTCGTTTACCACGGAGGGGAATAAGGCTTAGCCAGGGTCGCCCAGCTTCAAACCGGAGCTCCTATAGGGATCCTCAGCGGTTTCTGATTACCTCAAGGAAACACAACGGGAGGAACAGGGCCCTTCCGTGGAGGCCCGTTTGGGCACAGGGACCTCTGCGTGGGAGCTACTGGGTAAGTGTGGCAGTCCCTTAGGTAGGCCTCAGTGACCGAGGCTCTCTGGCTCACGCCTAGCTCTGTAAAGAAGTGTGGCAAACGTACGTACTGCTCCTCAGGCTGGGCGCACAGCCTAGCTTTCGCTTCTATGAGAGTGCTGTCCCGAGTCTCTTCCTGGAGCCAGTCGTCAGCACGGTGCCTTTTGGCACTGCAGTTCTCTTTCAGTCAAGGAGGCCGTTCGACTGGCAAAGGGAGTCTGCGCAGCACTGCTTTCGCGAGGCTCTTTGACGACTGGGGCACTCAACCCAGGCAAGCCAGAGAGCAGTACGTTGCCCTTGCTCTGAATGTGAAGAGCTTCCTCCAGGGGCCTGTTTAGGCTAAGGTTCCTCTAGAAGCCAGGAGCCGCCGTTCCGGCACGGAGAGAAGTCATCCTGCGAAATTGGCGAACGAGCTCCTATCCTGTGTGCCCCCAGGAGCGTCGCAGAGTTAAGGCACTCCGTGGTGGAGTCTGGCCTCATGGAAACCACTGCACACCCAACTCCCCCGACGTGAAACGCTGGAACTTACCTTGAGGCCTGAGGTCACCTTTCGTTTGGCCGGAGCTGAACATGTAGTGCCGTGGGAGGAGTTTCTAGCAAGGTATTGCCAGCACGGTTTTCCGCTTTGAGAGAACACGCAGCCTCGGCCCACAACGACAATCCTGCCGTGCAGAGACGTCGGGCCGCTAGTGCTGTTCGGGCAGCTTTGAAGCCAAGCGCACGGCGCCTCCAAACGGGGAGAAAGCGTACTCTCCCATCCGCGTCCCACTTTCAAGCTGAATGACGCAGCATGTTTCTCGGAAGGTTCTGCCGAGCTATCTAGTACAAGGGAGAGAGTGCCTGCCTCTGCCGAGAAAGGTTTTGACGTGGGGATTGCTGGACGTGCGGAAGAGCGTTCCCCAGGCCGTGCCAAGTTTAGGCTTTGGTGATTCTGGATGTTCCCAAGGGTCCAGAATTGTCCCCGGGAAAGCTGTCCTTTTTCTCTTTCTCCGGCTGGAAGTAAACATCTGGCAACCGACTGCCGTAAGCAGGCGTCCTGGGGGAGCCCCCCCCCCCCCCCGGTTTCCTTTGGGACGCACATTGGTGTCTCACAGAAGAGCCCACATTCCCAATTGGGGGCACACCAGCGTGGAGTGTAAGGTTGTTTAGAACGGCGTACCTTGAGGCCGGGTGAAGGCCGTACAAACGAGAGCTTTCGAGCGAACAGGGCAGCGCTTCGCCATCGTCGTTGCACGTTCACGGAGCTTAATCAAACGAATGCATTTACTTCCTGTGGCTCAAACGCAAGAGAGGAGTTGGAAGGCATCCAGTGCCCTTTGACAGTTGTTACAACGAACGTGAGTGCACGGTGTCTCGTGAAATAAAGCCCTAGCACTGTTGAAGCCCTCCTTTAACGCATGCTTCTTCGCTCCTATGGCACTCTGACGGGGGAAATCTGGACTTTTGCTTGAGGCCGGGGTGGGGCGAGGGCACTCACAGTTCTTGTGCCGGCGAGCTCCCGAGCGCTCCTGCTGAAGCTCCCAGCAAGGAACTGAGAGCAGCAGGCCTCACACGCGTAAACTCAGACTTCTGCTGTCACGAGTAAACTCAGACTTCTTGTGGGAGGCCTTCCGGCAGCAAAGAGAAGGTGGGCGCGAGCAGTGTACTTCAGGCAGCTTAGGACCCGCCACTGTCTCGTTTACCACGGAGGGGAATAAGGTTTAGCCAGGGTCGCCCAGCTTCAAACCGGAGCTCCTATAGGGATCCTCAGCGGTTTCTGATTACCTCAAGGAAACACAACGGGAGGAACAGGGCCCTTCCGTGGAGGCCCGTTTGGGCACAGGGACCTCTGCGTGGGAGCTACTGGGTAAGTGTGGCAGTCCCTTAGGTAGGCCTCAGTGACCGAGGCTCTCTGGCTCACGCCTAGCTCTGTAAAGAAGTGTGGCAAACGTACGTACTGCTCCTCAGGCTGGGCGCACAGCCTAGCTTTCGCTTCTATGAGAGTGCTGTCCCGAGTCTCTTCCTGGAGCCAGTCGTCAGCACGGTGCCTTTTGGCACTGCAGTTCTCTTTCAGTCAAGGAGGCCGTTCGACTGGCAAAGGGAGTCTGCGCAGCACTGCTTTCGCGAGGCTCTTTGACGACTGGGGCACTCAACCCAGGCAAGCCAGAGAGCAGTACGTTGCCCTTGCTCTGAATGTGAAGAGCTTCCTCCAGGGGCCTGTTTAGGCTAAGGTTCCTCTAGAAGCCAGGAGCCGCCGTTCCGGCACGGAGAGAAGTCATCCTGCGAAATTGGCGAACGAGCTCCTATCCTGTGTGCCCCCAGGAGCGTCGCAGAGTTAAGGCACTCCGTGGTGGAGTCTGGCCTCATGGAAACCACTGCACACCCAACTCCCCCGACGTGAAACGCTGGAACTTACCTTGAGGCCTGAGGTCACCTTTCGTTTGGCCGGAGCTGAACATGTAGTGCCGTGGGAGGAGTTTCTAGCAAGGTATTGCCAGCACGGTTTTCCGCTTTGAGAGAACACGCAGCCTCGGCCCACAACGACAATCCTGCCGTGCAGAGACGTCGGGCCGCTAGTGCTGTTCGGGCAGCTTTGAAGCCAAGCGCACGGCGCCTCCAAACGGGGAGAAAGCGTACTCTCCCATCCGCGTCCCACTTTCAAGCTGAATGACGCAGCATGTTTCTCGGAAGGTTCTGCCGAGCTATCTAGTACAAGGGAGAGAGTGCCTGCCTCTGCCGAGAAAGGTTTTGACGTGGGGATTGCTGGACGTGCGGAAGAGCGTTCCCCAGGCCGTGCCAAGTTTAGGCTTTGGTGATTCTGGATGTTCCCAAGGGTCCAGAATTGTCCCCGGGAAAGCTGTCCTTTTTCTCTTTCTCCGGCTGGAAGTAAACATCTGGCAACCGACTGCCGTAAGCAGGCGTCCTGGGGGAGCCCCCCCCCCCCCGGTTTCCTTTGGGACGCACATTGGTGTCTCACAGAAGAGCCCACATTCCCAATTGGGGGCACACCAGCGTGGAGTGTAAGGTTGTTTAGAACGGCGTACCTTGAGGCCGGGTGAAGGCCGTACAAACGAGAGCTTTCGAGCGAACAGGGCAGCGCTTCGCCATCGTCGTTGCACGTTCACGGAGCTTAATCAAACGAATGCATTTACTTCCTGTGGCTCAAACGCAAGAGAGGAGTTGGAAGGCATCCAGTGCCCTTTGACAGTTGTTACAACGAACGTGAGTGCACGGTGTCTCGTGAAATAAAGCCCTAGCACTGTTGAAGCCCTCCTTTAACGCATGCTTCTTCGCTCCTATGGCACTCTGACGGGGGAAATCTGGACTTTTGCTTGAGGCCGGGGTGGGGCGAGGGCACTCACAGTTCTTGTGCCGGCGAGCTCCCGAGCGCTCCTGCTGAAGCTCCCAGCAAGGAACTGAGAGCAGCAGGCCTCACACGCGTAAACTCAGACTTCTGCTGTCACGAGTAAACTCAGACTTCTTGTGGGAGGCCTTCCGGCAGCAAAGAGAAGGTGGGCGCGAGCAGTGTACTTCAGGCAGCTTAGGACCCGCCACTGTCTCGTTTACCACGGAGGGGAATAAGCTTTAGCCAGGGTCGCCCAGCTTCAAACCGGAGCTCCTATAGGGATCCTCAGCGGTTTCTGATTACCTCAAGGAAACACAACGGGAGGAACAGGGCCCTTCCGTGGAGGCCCGTTTGGGCACAGGGACCTCTGCGTGGGAGCTACTGGGTAAGTGTGGCAGTCCCTTAGGTAGGCCTCAGTGACCGAGGCTCTCTGGCTCACGCCTAGCTCTGTAAAGAAGTGTGGCAAACGTACGTACTGCTCCTCAGGCTGGGCGCACAGCCTAGCTTTCGCTTCTATGAGAGTGCTGTCCCGAGTCTCTTCCTGGAGCCAGTCGTCAGCACGGTGCCTTTTGGCACTGCAGTTCTCTTTCAGTCAAGGAGGCCGTTCGACTGGCAAAGGGAGTCTGCGCAGCACTGCTTTCGCGAGGCTCTTTGACGACTGGGGCACTCAAGCCAGGCAAGCCAGAGAGCAGTACGTTGCCCTTGCTCTGAATGTGAAGAGCTTCCTCCAGGGGCCTGTTTAGGCTAAGGTTCCTCTAGAAGCCAGGAGCCGCCGTTCCGGCACGGAGAGAAGTCATCCTGCGAAATTGGCGAACGAGCTCCTATCCTGTGTGCCCCCAGGAGCGTCGCAGAGTTAAGGCACTCCGTGGTGGAGTCTGGCCTCATGGAAACCACTGCACACCCAACTCCCCCGACGTGAAACGCTGGAACTTACCTTGAGGCCTGAGGTCACCTTTCGTTTGGCCGGAGCTGAACATGTAGTGCCGTGGGAGGAGTTTCTAGCAAGGTATTGCCAGCACGGTTTTCCGCTTTGAGAGAACACGCAGCCTCGGCCCACAACGACAATCGTGCCGTGCAGAGACGTCGGGCCGCTAGTGCTGTTCGGGCAGCTTTGAAGCCAAGCGCACGGCGCCTCCAAACGGGGAGAAAGCGTACTCTCCCATCCGCGTCCCACTTTCAAGCTGAATGACGCAGCATGTTTCTCGGAAGGTTCTGCCGAGCTATCTAGTACAAGGGAGAGAGTGCCTGCCTCTGCCGAGAAAGGTTTTGACGTGGGGATTGCTGGACGTGCGGAAGAGCGTTCCCCAGGCCGTGCCAAGTTTAGGCTTTGGTGATTCTGGATGTTCCCAAGGGTCCAGAATTGTCCCCGGGAAAGCTGTCCTTTTTCTCTTTCTCCGGCTGGAAGTAAACATCTGGCAACCGACTGCCGTAAGCAGGCGTCCTGGGGGAGCCCCCCCCCCCCGGTTTCCTTTGGGACGCACATTGGTGTCTCACAGAAGAGCCCACATTCCCAATTGGGGGCACACCAGCGTGGAGTGTAAGGTTGTTTAGAACGGCGTACCTTGAGGCCGTGTGAAGGCCGTACAAACGAGAGCTTTCGAGCGAACAGGGCAGCGCTTCGCCATCGTCGTTGCACGTTCACGGAGCTTAATCAAACGAATGCATTTACTTCCTGTGGCTCAAACGCAAGAGAGGAGTTGGAAGGCATCCAGTGCCCTTTGACAGTTGTTACAACGAACGTGAGTGCACGGTGTCTCGTGAAATAAAGCCCTAGCACTGTTGAAGCCCTCCTTTAACGCATGCTTCTTCGCTCCTATGGCACTCTGACGGGGGAAATCTGGACTTTTGCTTGAGGCCGGGGTGGGGCGAGGGCACTCACAGTTCTTGTGCCGGCGAGCTCCCGAGCGCTCCTGCTGAAGCTCCCAGCAAGGAACTGAGAGCAGCAGGCCTCACACGCGTAAACTCAGACTTCTGCTGTCACGAGTAAACTCAGACTTCTTGTGGGAGGCCTTCCGGCAGCAAAGAGAAGGTGGGCGCGAGCAGTGTACTTCAGGCAGCTTAGGACCCGCCACTGTCTCGTTTACCACGGAGGGGAATAAGGTTTAGCCAGGGTCGCCCAGCTTCAAACCGGAGCTCCTATAGGGATCCTCAGCGGTTTCTGATTACCTCAAGGAAACACAACGGGAGGAACAGGGCCCTTCCGTGGAGGCCCGTTTGGGCACAGGGACCTCTGCGTGGGAGCTACTGGGTAAGTGTGGCAGTCCCTTAGGTAGGCCTCAGTGACCGAGGCTCTCCGGCTCACGCCTAGCTCTGTAAAGAAGTGTGGCAAACGTACGTACTGCTCCTCAGGCTGGGCGCACAGCCTAGCTTTCGCTTCTATGAGAGTGCTGTCCCGAGTCTCTTCCTGGAGCCAGTCGTCAGCACGGTGCCTTTTGGCACTGCAGTTCTCTTTCAGTCAAGGAGGCCGTTCGACTGGCAAAGGGAGTCTGCGCAGCACTGCTTTCGCGAGGCTCTTTGACGACTGGGGCACTCAAGCCAGGCAAGCCAGAGAGCAGTACGTTGCCCTTGCTCTGAATGTGAAGAGCTTCCTCCAGGGGCCTGTTTAGGCTAAGGTTCCTCTAGAAGCCAGGAGCCGCCGTTCCGGCACGGAGAGAAGTCATCCTGCGAAATTGGCGAACGAGCTCCTATCCTGTGTGCCCCCAGGAGCGTCGCAGAGTTAAGGCACTCCGTGGTGGAGTCTGGCCTCATGGAAACCACTGCACACCCAACTCCCCCGACGTGAAACGCTGGAACTTACCTTGAGGCCTGAGGTCACCTTTCGTTTGGCCGGAGCTGAACATGTAGTGCCGTGGGAGGAGTTTCTAGCAAGGTATTGCCAGCACGGTTTTCCGCTTTGAGAGAACACGCAGCCTCGGCCCACAACGACAATCCTGCCGTGCAGAGACGTCGGGCCGCTAGTGCTGTTCGGGCAGCTTTGAAGCCAAGCGCACGGCGCCTCCAAACGGGGAGAAAGCGTACTCTCCCATCCGCGTCCCACTTTCAAGCTGAATGACGCAGCATGTTTCTCGGAAGGTTCTGCCGAGCTATCTAGTACAAGGGAGAGAGTGCCTGCCTCTGCCGAGAAAGGTTTTGACGTGGGGATTGCTGGACGTGCGGAAGAGCGTTCCCCAGGCCGTGCCAAGTTTAGGCTTTGGTGATTCTGGATGTTCCCAAGGGTCCAGAATTGTCCCCGGGAAAGCTGTCCTTTTTCTCTTTCTCCGGCTGGAAGTAAACATCTGGCAACCGACTGCCGTAAGCAGGCGTCCTGGGGGAGCCCCCCCCCCCCGGTTTCCTTTGGGACGCACATTGGTGTCTCACAGAAGAGCCCACATTCCCAATTGGGGGCACACCAGCGTGGAGTGTAAGGTTGTTTAGAACGGCGTACCTTGAGGCCGTGTGAAGGCCGTACAAACGAGAGCTTTCGAGCGAACAGGGCAGCGCTTCGCCATCGTCGTTGCACGTTCACGGAGCTTAATCAAACGAATGCATTTACTTCCTGTGGCTCAAACGCAAGAGAGGAGTTGGAAGGCATCCAGTGCCCTTTGACAGTTGTTACAACGAACGTGAGTGCACGGTGTCTCGTGAAATAAAGCCCTAGCACTGTTGAAGCCCTCCTTTAACGCATGCTTCTTCGCTCCTATGGCACTCTGACGGGGGAAATCTGGACTTTTGCTTGAGGCCGGGGTGGGGCGAGGGCACTCACAGTTCTTGTGCCGGCGAGCTCCCGAGCGCTCCTGCTGAAGCTCCCAGCAAGGAACTGAGAGCAGCAGGCCTCACACGCGTAAACTCAGACTTCTGCTGTCACGAGTAAACTCAGACTTCTTGTGGGAGGCCTTCCGGCAGCAAAGAGAAGGTGGGCGCGAGCAGTGTACTTCAGGCAGCTTAGGACCCGCCACTGTCTCGTTTACCACGGAGGGGAATAAGGTTTAGCCAGGGTCGCCCAGCTTCAAACCGGAGCTCCTATAGGGATCCTCAGCGGTTTCTGATTACCTCAAGGAAACACAACGGGAGGAACAGGGCCCTTCCGTGGAGGCCCGTTTGGGCACAGGGACCTCTGCGTGGGAGCTACTGGGTAAGTGTGGCAGTCCCTTAGGTAGGCCTCAGTGACCGAGGCTCTCCGGCTCACGCCTAGCTCTGTAAAGAAGTGTGGCAAACGTACGTACTGCTCCTCAGGCTGGGCGCACAGCCTAGCTTTCGCTTCTATGAGAGTGCTGTCCCGAGTCTCTTCCTGGAGCCAGTCGTCAGCACGGTGCCTTTTGGCACTGCAGTTCTCTTTCAGTCAAGGAGGCCGTTCGACTGGCAAAGGGAGTCTGCGCAGCACTGCTTTCGCGAGGCTCTTTGACGACTGGGGCACTCAAGCCAGGCAAGCCAGAGAGCAGTACGTTGCCCTTGCTCTGAATGTGAAGAGCTTCCTCCAGGGGCCTGTTTAGGCTAAGGTTCCTCTAGAAGCCAGGAGCCGCCGTTCCGGCACGGAGAGAAGTCATCCTGCGAAATTGGCGAACGAGCTCCTATCCTGTGTGCCCCCAGGAGCGTCGCAGAGTTAAGGCACTCCGTGGTGGAGTCTGGCCTCATGGAAACCACTGCACACCCAACTCCCCCGACGTGAAACGCTGGAACTTACCTTGAGGCCTGAGGTCACCTTTCGTTTGGCCGGAGCTGAACATGTAGTGCCGTGGGAGGAGTTTCTAGCAAGGTATTGCCAGCACGGGTTTCCGCTTTGAGAGAACACGCAGCCTCGGCCCACAACGACAATCCTGCCGTGCAGAGACGTCGGGCCGCTAGTGCTGTTCGGGCAGCTTTGAAGCCAAGCGCACGGCGCCTCCAAACGGGGAGAAAGCGTACTCTCCCATCCGCGTCCCACTTTCAAGCTGAATGACGCAGCATGTTTCTCGGAAGGTTCTGCCGAGCTATCTAGTACAAGGGAGAGAGTGCCTGCCTCTGCCGAGAAAGGTTTTGACGTGGGGATTGCTGGACGTGCGGAAGAGCGTTCCCCAGGCCGTGCCAAGTTTAGGCTTTGGTGATTCTGGATGTTCCCAAGGGTCCAGAATTGTCCCCGGGAAAGCTGTCCTTTTTCTCTTTCTCCGGCTGGAAGTAAACATCTGGCAACCGACTGCCGTAAGCAGGCGTCCTGGGGGAGCCCCCCCCCCCCGGTTTCCTTTGGGACGCACATTGGTGTCTCACAGAAGAGCCCACATTCCCAATTGGGGGCACACCAGCGTGGAGTGTAAGGTTGTTTAGAACGGCGTACCTTGAGGCCGTGTGAAGGCCGTACAAACGAGAGCTTTCGAGCGAACAGGGCAGCGCTTCGCCATCGTCGTTGCACGTTCACGGAGCTTAATCAAACGAATGCATTTACTTCCTGTGGCTCAAACGCAAGAGAGGAGTTGGAAGGCATCCAGTGCCCTTTGACAGTTGTTACAACGAACGTGAGTGCACGGTGTCTCGTGAAATAAAGCCCTAGCACTGTTGAAGCCCTCCTTTAACGCATGCTTCTTCGCTCCTATGGCACTCTGACGGGGGAAATCTGGACTTTTGCTTGAGGCCGGGGTGGGGCGAGTGCACTCACAGTTCTTGTGCCGGCGAGCTCCCGAGCGCTCCTGCTGAAGCTCCCAGCAAGGAACTGAGAGCAGCAGGCCTCACACGCGTAAACTCAGACTTCTGCTGTCACGAGTAAACTCAGACTTCTTGTGGGAGGCCTTCCGGCAGCAAAGAGAAGGTGGGCGCGAGCAGTGTACTTCAGGCAGCTTAGGACCCGCCACTGTCTCGTTTACCACGGAGGGGAATAAGGTTTAGCCAGGGTCGCCCAGCTTCAAACCGGAGCTCCTATAGGGATCCTCAGCGGTTTCTGATTACCTCAAGGAAACACAACGGGAGGAACAGGGCCCTTCCGTGGAGGCCCGTTTGGGCACAGGGACCTCTGCGTGGGAGCTACTGGGTAAGTGTGGCAGTCCCTTAGGTAGGCCTCAGTGACCGAGGCTCTCCGGCTCACGCCTAGCTCTGTAAAGAAGTGTGGCAAACGTACGTACTGCTCCTCAGGCTGGGCGCACAGCCTAGCTTTCGCTTCTATGAGAGTGCTGTCCCGAGTCTCTTCCTGGAGCCAGTCGTCAGCACGGTGCCTTTTGGCACTGCAGTTCTCTTTCAGTCAAGGAGGCCGTTCGACTGGCAAAGGGAGTCTGCGCAGCACTGCTTTCGCGAGGCTCTTTGACGACTGGGGCACTCAAGCCAGGCAAGCCAGAGAGCAGTACGTTGCCCTTGCTCTGAATGTGAAGAGCTTCCTCCAGGGGCCTGTTTAGGCTAAGGTTCCTCTAGAAGCCAGGAGCCGCCGTTCCGGCACGGAGAGAAGTCATCCTGCGAAATTGGCGAACGAGCTCCTATCCTGTGTGCCCCCAGGAGCGTCGCAGAGTTAAGGCACTCCGTGGTGGAGTCTGGCCTCATGGAAACCACTGCACACCCAACTCCCCCGACGTGAAACGCTGGAACTTACCTTGAGGCCTGAGGTCACCTTTCGTTTGGCCGGAGCTGAACATGTAGTGCCGTGGGAGGAGTTTCTAGCAAGGTATTGCCAGCACGGGTTTCCGCTTTGAGAGAACACGCAGCCTCGGCCCACAACGACAATCCTGCCGTGCAGAGACGTCGGGCCGCTAGTGCTGTTCGGGCAGCTTTGAAGCCAAGCGCACGGCGCCTCCAAACGGGGAGAAAGCGTACTCTCCCATCCGCGTCCCACTTTCAAGCTGAATGACGCAGCATGTTTCTCGGAAGGTTCTGCCGAGCTATCTAGTACAAGGGAGAGAGTGCCTGCCTCTGCCGAGAAAGGTTTTGACGTGGGGATTGCTGGACGTGCGGAAGAGCGTTCCCCAGGCCGTGCCAAGTTTAGGCTTTGGTGATTCTGGATGTTCCCAAGGGTCCAGAATTGTCCCCGGGAAAGCTGTCCTTTTTCTCTTTCTCCGGCTGGAAGTAAACATCTGGCAACCGACTGCCGTAAGCAGGCGTCCTGGGGGAGCCCCCCCCCCCCCGGTTTCCTTTGGGACGCACATTGGTGTCTCACAGAAGAGCCCACATTCCCAATTGGGGGCACACCAGCGTGGAGTGTAAGGTTGTTTAGAACGGCGTACCTTGAGGCCGTGTGAAGGCCGTACAAACGAGAGCTTTCGAGCGAACAGGGCAGCGCTTCGCCATCGTCGTTGCACGTTCACGGAGCTTAATCAAACGAATGCATTTACTTCCTGTGGCTCAAACGCAAGAGAGGAGTTGGAAGGCATCCAGTGCCCTTTGACAGTTGTTACAACGAACGTGAGTGCACGGTGTCTCGTGAAATAAAGCCCTAGCACTGTTGAAGCCCTCCTTTAACGCATGCTTCTTCGCTCCTATGGCACTCTGACGGGGGAAATCTGGACTTTTGCTTGAGGCCGGGGTGGGGCGAGGGCACTCACAGTTCTTGTGCCGGCGAGCTCCCGAGCGCTCCTGCTGAAGCTCCCAGCAAGGAACTGAGAGCAGCAGGCCTCACACGCGTAAACTCAGACTTCTGCTGTCACGAGTAAACTCAGACTTCTTGTGGGAGGCCTTCCGGCAGCAAAGAGAAGGTGGGCGCGAGCAGTGTACTTCAGGCAGCTTAGGACCCGCCACTGTCTCGTTTACCACGGAGGGGAATAAGGTTTAGCCAGGGTCGCCCAGCTTCAAACCGGAGCTCCTATAGGGATCCTCAGCGGTTTCTGATTACCTCAAGGAAACACAACGGGAGGAACAGGGCCCTTCCGTGGAGGCCCGTTTGGGCACAGGGACCTCTGCGTGGGAGCTACTGGGTAAGTGTGGCAGTCCCTTAGGTAGGCCTCAGTGACCGAGGCTCTCTGGCTCACGCCTAGCTCTGTAAAGAAGTGTGGCAAACGTACGTACTGCTCCTCAGGCTGGGCGCACAGCCTAGCTTTCGCTTCTATGAGAGTGCTGTCCCGAGTCTCTTCCTGGAGCCAGTCGTCAGCACGGTGCCTTTTGGCACTGCAGTTCTCTTTCAGTCAAGGAGGCCGTTCGACTGGCAAAGGGAGTCTGCGCAGCACTGCTTTCGCGAGGCTCTTTGACGACTGGGGCACTCAAGCCAGGCAAGCCAGAGAGCAGTACGTTGCCCTTGCTCTGAATGTGAAGAGCTTCCTCCAGGGGCCTGTTTAGGCTAAGGTTCCTCTAGAAGCCAGGAGCCGCCGTTCCGGCACGGAGAGAAGTCATCCTGCGAAATTGGCGAACGAGCTCCTATCCTGTGTGCCCCCAGGAGCGTCGCAGAGTTAAGGCACTCCGTGGTGGAGTCTGGCCTCATGGAAACCACTGCACACCCAACTCCCCCGACGTGAAACGCTGGAACTTACCTTGAGGCCTGAGGTCACCTTTCGTTTGGCCGGAGCTGAACATGTAGTGCCGTGGGAGGAGTTTCTAGCAAGGTATTGCCAGCACGGGTTTCCGCTTTGAGAGAACACGCAGCCTCGGCCCACAACGACAATCCTGCCGTGCAGAGACGTCGGGCCGCTAGTGCTGTTCGGGCAGCTTTGAAGCCAAGCGCACGGCGCCTCCAAACGGGGAGAAAGCGTACTCTCCCATCCGCGTCCCACTTTCAAGCTGAATGACGCAGCATGTTTCTCGGAAGGTTCTGCCGAGCTATCTAGTACAAGGGAGAGAGTGCCTGCCTCTGCCGAGAAAGGTTTTGACGTGGGGATTGCTGGACGTGCGGAAGAGCGTTCCCCAGGCCGTGCCAAGTTTAGGCTTTGGTGATTCTGGATGTTCCCAAGGGTCCAGAATTGTCCCCGGGAAAGCTGTCCTTTTTCTCTTTCTCCGGCTGGAAGTAAACATCTGGCAACCGACTGCCGTAAGCAGGCGTCCTGGGGGAGCCCCCCCCCCCCGGTTTCCTTTGGGACGCACATTGGTGTCTCACAGAAGAGCCCACATTCCCAATTGGGGGCACACCAGCGTGGAGTGTAAGGTTGTTTAGAACGGCGTACCTTGAGGCCGTGTGAAGGCCGTACAAACGAGAGCTTTCGAGCGAACAGGGCAGCGCTTCGCCATCGTCGTTGCACGTTCACGGAGCTTAATCAAACGAATGCATTTACTTCCTGTGGCTCAAACGCAAGAGAGGAGTTGGAAGGCATCCAGTGCCCTTTGACAGTTGTTACAACGAACGTGAGTGCACGGTGTCTCGTGAAATAAAGCCCTAGCACTGTTGAAGCCCTCCTTTAACGCATGCTTCTTCGCTCCTATGGCACTCTGACGGGGGAAATCTGGACTTTTGCTTGAGGCCGGGGTGGGGCGAGGGCACTCACAGTTCTTGTGCCGGCGAGCTCCCGAGCGCTCCTGCTGAAGCTCCCAGCAAGGAACTGAGAGCAGCAGGCCTCACACGCGTAAACTCAGACTTCTGCTGTCACGAGTAAACTCAGACTTCTTGTGGGAGGCCTTCCGGCAGCAAAGAGAAGGTGGGCGCGAGCAGTGTACTTCAGGCAGCTTAGGACCCGCCACTGTCTCGTTTACCACGGAGGGGAATAAGGTTTAGCCAGGGTCGCCCAGCTTCAAACCGGAGCTCCTATAGGGATCCTCAGCGGTTTCTGATTACCTCAAGGAAACACAACGGGAGGAACAGGGCCCTTCCGTGGAGGCCCGTTTGGGCACAGGGACCTCTGCGTGGGAGCTACTGGGTAAGTGTGGCAGTCCCTTAGGTAGGCCTCAGTGACCGAGGCTCTCTGGCTCACGCCTAGCTCTGTAAAGAAGTGTGGCAAACGTACGTACTGCTCCTCAGGCTGGGCGCACAGCCTAGCTTTCGCTTCTATGAGAGTGCTGTCCCGAGTCTCTTCCTGGAGCCAGTCGTCAGCACGGTGCCTTTTGGCACTGCAGTTCTCTTTCAGTCAAGGAGGCCGTTCGACTGGCAAAGGGAGTCTGCGCAGCACTGCTTTCGCGAGGCTCTTTGACGACTGGGGCACTCAAGCCAGGCAAGCCAGAGAGCAGTACGTTGCCCTTGCTCTGAATGTGAAGAGCTTCCTCCAGGGGCCTGTTTAGGCTAAGGTTCCTCTAGAAGCCAGGAGCCGCCGTTCCGGCACGGAGAGAAGTCATCCTGCGAAATTGGCGAACGAGCTCCTATCCTGTGTGCCCCCAGGAGCGTCGCAGAGTTAAGGCACTCCGTGGTGGAGTCTGGCCTCATGGAAACCACTGCACACCCAACTCCCCCGACGTGAAACGCTGGAACTTACCTTGAGGCCTGAGGTCACCTTTCGTTTGGCCGGAGCTGAACATGTAGTGCCGTGGGAGGAGTTTCTAGCAAGGTATTGCCAGCACGGGTTTCCGCTTTGAGAGAACACGCAGCCTCGGCCCACAACGACAATCCTGCCGTGCAGAGACGTCGGGCCGCTAGTGCTGTTCGGGCAGCTTTGAAGCCAAGCGCACGGCGCCTCCAAACGGGGAGAAAGCGTACTCTCCCATCCGCGTCCCACTTTCAAGCTGAATGACGCAGCATGTTTCTCGGAAGGTTCTGCCGAGCTATCTAGTACAAGGGAGAGAGTGCCTGCCTCTGCCGAGAAAGGTTTTGACGTGGGGATTGCTGGACGTGCGGAAGAGCGTTCCCCAGGCCGTGCCAAGTTTAGGCTTTGGTGATTCTGGATGTTCCCAAGGGTCCAGAATTGTCCCCGGGAAAGCTGTCCTTTTTCTCTTTCTCCGGCTGGAAGTAAACATCTGGCAACCGACTGCCGTAAGCAGGCGTCCTGGGGGAGCCCCCCCCCCCCGGTTTCCTTTGGGACGCACATTGGTGTCTCACAGAAGAGCCCACATTCCCAATTGGGGGCACACCAGCGTGGAGTGTAAGGTTGTTTAGAACGGCGTACCTTGAGGCCGTGTGAAGGCCGTACAAACGAGAGCTTTCGAGCGAACAGGGCAGCGCTTCGCCATCGTCGTTGCACGTTCACGGAGCTTAATCAAACGAATGCATTTACTTCCTGTGGCTCAAACGCAAGAGAGGAGTTGGAAGGCATCCAGTGCCCTTTGACAGTTGTTACAACGAACGTGAGTGCACGGTGTCTCGTGAAATAAAGCCCTAGCACTGTTGAAGCCCTCCTTTAACGCATGCTTCTTCGCTCCTATGGCACTCTGACGGGGGAAATCTGGACTTTTGCTTGAGGCCGGGGTGGGGCGAGGGCACTCACAGTTCTTGTGCCGGCGAGCTCCCGAGCGCTCCTGCTGAAGCTCCCAGCAAGGAACTGAGAGCAGCAGGCCTCACACGCGTAAACTCAGACTTCTGCTGTCACGAGTAAACTCAGACTTCTTGTGGGAGGCCTTCCGGCAGCAAAGAGAAGGTGGGCGCGAGCAGTGTACTTCAGGCAGCTTAGGACCCGCCACTGTCTCGTTTACCACGGAGGGGAATAAGGTTTAGCCAGGGTCGCCCAGCTTCAAACCGGAGCTCCTATAGGGATCCTCAGCGGTTTCTGATTACCTCAAGGAAACACAACGGGAGGAACAGGGCCCTTCCGTGGAGGCCCGTTTGGGCACAGGGACCTCTGCGTGGGAGCTACTGGGTAAGTGTGGCAGTCCCTTAGGTAGGCCTCAGTGACCGAGGCTCTCTGGCTCACGCCTAGCTCTGTAAAGAAGTGTGGCAAACGTACGTACTGCTCCTCAGGCTGGGCGCACAGCCTAGCTTTCGCTTCTATGAGAGTGCTGTCCCGAGTCTCTTCCTGGAGCCAGTCGTCAGCACGGTGCCTTTTGGCACTGCAGTTCTCTTTCAGTCAAGGAGGCCGTTCGACTGGCAAAGGGAGTCTGCGCAGCACTGCTTTCGCGAGGCTCTTTGACGACTGGGGCACTCAAGCCAGGCAAGCCAGAGAGCAGTACGTTGCCCTTGCTCTGAATGTGAAGAGCTTCCTCCAGGGGCCTGTTTAGGCTAAGGTTCCTCTAGAAGCCAGGAGCCGCCGTTCCGGCACGGAGAGAAGTCATCCTGCGAAATTGGCGAACGAGCTCCTATCCTGTGTGCCCCCAGGAGCGTCGCAGAGTTAAGGCACTCCGTGGTGGAGTCTGGCCTCATGGAAACCACTGCACACCCAACTCCCCCGACGTGAAACGCTGGAACTTACCTTGAGGCCTGAGGTCACCTTTCGTTTGGCCGGAGCTGAACATGTAGTGCCGTGGGAGGAGTTTCTAGCAAGGTATTGCCAGCACGGTTTTCCGCTTTGAGAGAACACGCAGCCTCGGCCCACAACGACAATCCTGCCGTGCAGAGACGTCGGGCCGCTAGTGCTGTTCGGGCAGCTTTGAAGCCAAGCGCACGGCGCCTCCAAACGGGGAGAAAGCGTACTCTCCCATCCGCGTCCCACTTTCAAGCTGAATGACGCAGCATGTTTCTCGGAAGGTTCTGCCGAGCTATCTAGTACAAGGGAGAGAGTGCCTGCCTCTGCCGAGAAAGGTTTTGACGTGGGGATTGCTGGACGTGCGGAAGAGCGTTCCCCAGGCCGTGCCAAGTTTAGGCTTTGGTGATTCTGGATGTTCCCAAGGGTCCAGAATTGTCCCCGGGAAAGCTGTCCTTTTTCTCTTTCTCCGGCTGGAAGTAAACATCTGGCAACCGACTGCCGTAAGCAGGCGTCCTGGGGGAGCCCCCCCCCCCCGGTTTCCTTTGGGACGCACATTGGTGTCTCACAGAAGAGCCCACATTCCCAATTGGGGGCACACCAGCGTGGAGTGTAAGGTTGTTTAGAACGGCGTACCTTGAGGCCGTGTGAAGGCCGTACAAACGAGAGCTTTCGAGCGAACAGGGCAGCGCTTCGCCATCGTCGTTGCACGTTCACGGAGCTTAATCAAACGAATGCATTTACTTCCTGTGGCTCAAACGCAAGAGAGGAGTTGGAAGGCATCCAGTGCCCTTTGACAGTTGTTACAACGAACGTGAGTGCACGGTGTCTCGTGAAATAAAGCCCTAGCACTGTTGAAGCCCTCCTTTAACGCATGCTTCTTCGCTCCTATGGCACTCTGACGGGGGAAATCTGGACTTTTGCTTGAGGCCGGGGTGGGGCGAGGGCACTCACAGTTCTTGTGCCGGCGAGCTCCCGAGCGCTCCTGCTGAAGCTCCCAGCAAGGAACTGAGAGCAGCAGGCCTCACACGCGTAAACTCAGACTTCTGCTGTCACGAGTAAACTCAGACTTCTTGTGGGAGGCCTTCCGGCAGCAAAGAGAAGGTGGGCGCGAGCAGTGTACTTCAGGCAGCTTAGGACCCGCCACTGTCTCGTTTACCACGGAGGGGAATAAGCTTTAGCCAGGGTCGCCCAGCTTCAAACCGGAGCTCCTATAGGGATCCTCAGCGGTTTCTGATTACCTCAAGGAAACACAACGGGAGGAACAGGGCCCTTCCGTGGAGGCCCGTTTGGGCACAGGGACCTCTGCGTGGGAGCTACTGGGTAAGTGTGGCAGTCCCTTAGGTAAGCCTCAGTGACCGAGGCTCTCTGGCTCACGCCTAGCTCTGTAAAGAAGTGTGGCAAACGTACGTACTGCTCCTCAGGCTGGGCGCACAGCCTAGCTTTCCCTTCTATGAGAGTGCTGTCCCGAGTCTCTTCCTGGAGCCAGTCGTCAGCACGGTGCCTTTTGGCACTGCAGTTCTCTTTCAGTCAAGGAGGCCGTTCGACTGGCAAAGGGAGTCTGCGCAGCACTGCTTTCGCGAGGCTCTTTGACGACTGGGGCACTCAAGCCAGGCAAGCCAGAGAGCAGTACGTTGCCCTTGCTCTGAATGTGAAGAGCTTCCTCCAGGGGCCTGTTTAGGCTAAGGTTCCTCTAGAAGCCAGGAGCCGCCGTTCCGGCACGGAGAGAAGTCATCCTGCGAAATTGGCGAACGAGCTCCTATCCTGTGTGCCCCCAGGAGCGTCGCAGAGTTAAGGCACTCCGTGGTGGAGTCTGGCCTCATGGAAACCACTGCACACCCAACTCCCCCGACGTGAAACGCTGGAACTTACCTTGAGGCCTGAGGTCACCTTTCGTTTGGCCGGAGCTGAACATGTAGTGCCGTGGGAGGAGTTTCTAGCAAGGTATTGCCAGCACGGTTTTCCGCTTTGAGAGAACACGCAGCCTCGGCCCACAACGACAATCCTGCCGTGCAGAGACGTCGGGCCGCTAGTGCTGTTCGGGCAGCTTTGAAGCCAAGCGCACGGCGCCTCCAAACGGGGAGAAAGCGTACTCTCCCATCCGCGTCCCACTTTCAAGCTGAATGACGCAGCATGTTTCTCGGAAGGTTCTGCCGAGCTATCTAGTACAAGGGAGAGAGTGCCTGCCTCTGCCGAGAAAGGTTTTGACGTGGGGATTGCTGGACGTGCGGAAGAGCGTTCCCCAGGCCGTGCCAAGTTTAGGCTTTGGTGATTCTGGATGTTCCCAAGGGTCCAGAATTGTCCCCGGGAAAGCTGTCCTTTTTCTCTTTCTCCGGCTGGAAGTAAACATCTGGCAACCGACTGCCGTAAGCAGGCGTCCTGGGGGAGCCCCCCCCCCCCGGTTTCCTTTGGGACGCACATTGGTGTCTCACAGAAGAGCCCACATTCCCAATTGGGGGCACACCAGCGTGGAGTGTAAGGTTGTTTAGAACGGCGTACCTTGAGGCCGTGTGAAGGCCGTACAAACGAGAGCTTTCGAGCGAACAGGGCAGCGCTTCGCCATCGTCGTTGCACGTTCACGGAGCTTAATCAAACGAATGCATTTACTTCCTGTGGCTCAAACGCAAGAGAGGAGTTGGAAGGCATCCAGTGCCCTTTGACAGTTGTTACAACGAACGTGAGTGCACGGTGTCTCGTGAAATAAAGCCCTAGCACTGTTGAAGCCCTCCTTTAACGCATGCTTCTTCGCTCCTATGGCACTCTGACGGGGGAAATCTGGACTTTTGCTTGAGGCCGGGGTGGGGCGAGGGCACTCACAGTTCTTGTGCCGGCGAGCTCCCGAGCGCTCCTGCTGAAGCTCCCAGCAAGGAACTGAGAGCAGCAGGCCTCACACGCGTAAACTCAGACTTCTGCTGTCACGAGTAAACTCAGACTTCTTGTGGGAGGCCTTCCGGCAGCAAAGAGAAGGTGGGCGCGAGCAGTGTACTTCAGGCAGCTTAGGACCCGCCACTGTCTCGTTTACCACGGAGGGGAATAAGCTTTAGCCAGGGTCGCCCAGCTTCAAACCGGAGCTCCTATAGGGATCCTCAGCGGTTTCTGATTACCTCAAGGAAACACAACGGGAGGAACAGGGCCCTTCCGTGGAGGCCCGTTTGGGCACAGGGACCTCTGCGTGGGAGCTACTGGGTAAGTGTGGCAGTCCCTTAGGTAGGCCTCAGTGACCGAGGCTCTCTGGCTCATGCCTAGCTCTGTAAAGAAGTGTGGCAAACGTACGTACTGCTCCTCAGGCTGGGCGCACAGCCTAGCTTTCCCTTCTATGAGAGTGCTGTCCCGAGTCTCTTCCTGGAGCCAGTCGTCAGCACGGTGCCTTTTGGCACTGCAGTTCTCTTTCAGTCAAGGAGGCCGTTCGACTGGCAAAGGGAGTCTGCGCAGCACTGCTTTCGCGAGGCTCTTTGACGACTGGGGCACTCAAGCCAGGCAAGCCAGAGAGCAGTACGTTGCCCTTGCTCTGAATGTGAAGAGCTTCCTCCAGGGGCCTGTTTAGGCTAAGGTTCCTCTAGAAGCCAGGAGCCGCCGTTCCGGCACGGAGAGAAGTCATCCTGCGAAATTGGCGAACGAGCTCCTATCCTGTGTGCCCCCAGGAGCGTCGCAGAGTTAAGGCACTCCGTGGTGGAGTCTGGCCTCATGGAAACCACTGCACACCCAACTCCCCCGACGTGAAACGCTGGAACTTACCTTGAGGCCTGAGGTCACCTTTCGTTTGGCCGGAGCTGAACATGTAGTGCCGTGGGAGGAGTTTCTAGCAAGGTATTGCCAGCACGGGTTTCCGCTTTGAGAGAACACGCAGCCTCGGCCCACAACGACAATCCTGCCGTGCAGAGACGTCGGGCCGCTAGTGCTGTTCGGGCAGCTTTGAAGCCAAGCGCACGGCGCCTCCAAACGGGGAGAAAGCGTACTCTCCCATCCGCGTCCCACTTTCAAGCTGAATGACGCAGCATGTTTCTCGGAAGGTTCTGCCGAGCTATCTAGTACAAGGGAGAGAGTGCCTGCCTCTGCCGAGAAAGGTTTTGACGTGGGGATTGCTGGACGTGCGGAAGAGCGTTCCCCAGGCCGTGCCAAGTTTAGGCTTTGGTGATTCTGGATGTTCCCAAGGGTCCAGAATTGTCCCCGGGAAAGCTGTCCTTTTTCTCTTTCTCCGGCTGGAAGTAAACATCTGGCAACCGACTGCCGTAAGCAGGCGTCCTGGGGGAGCCCCCCCCCCCGGTTTCCTTTGGGACGCACATTGGTGTCTCACAGAAGAGCCCACATTCCCAATTGGGGGCACACCAGCGTGGAGTGTAAGGTTGTTTAGAACGGCGTACCTTGAGGCCGTGTGAAGGCCGTACAAACGAGAGCTTTCGAGCGAACAGGGCAGCGCTTCGCCATCGTCGTTGCACGTTCACGGAGCTTAATCAAACGAATGCATTTACTTCCTGTGGCTCAAACGCAAGAGAGGAGTTGGAAGGCATCCAGTGCCCTTTGACAGTTGTTACAACGAACGTGAGTGCACGGTGTCTCGTGAAATAAAGCCCTAGCACTGTTGAAGCCCTCCTTTAACGCATGCTTCTTCGCTCCTATGGCACTCTGACGGGGGAAATCTGGACTTTTGCTTGAGGCCGGGGTGGGGCGAGGGCACTCACAGTTCTTGTGCCGGCGAGCTCCCGAGCGCTCCTGCTGAAGCTCCCAGCAAGGAACTGAGAGCAGCAGGCCTCACACGCGTAAACTCAGACTTCTGCTGTCACGAGTAAACTCAGACTTCTTGTGGGAGGCCTTCCGGCAGCAAAGAGAAGGTGGGCGCGAGCAGTGTACTTCAGGCAGCTTAGGACCCGCCACTGTCTCGTTTACCACGGAGGGGAATAAGCTTTAGCCAGGGTCGCCCAGCTTCAAACCGGAGCTCCTATAGGGATCCTCAGCGGTTTCTGATTACCTCAAGGAAACACAACGGGAGGAACAGGGCCCTTCCGTGGAGGCCCGTTTGGGCACAGGGACCTCTGCGTGGGAGCTACTGGGTAAGTGTGGCAGTCCCTTAGGTAGGCCTCAGTGACCGAGGCTCTCCGGCTCATGCCTAGCTCTGTAAAGAAGTGTGGCAAACGTACGTACTGCTCCTCAGGCTGGGCGCACAGCCTAGCTTTCCCTTCTATGAGAGTGCTGTCCCGAGTCTCTTCCTGGAGCCAGTCGTCAGCACGGTGCCTTTTGGCACTGCAGTTCTCTTTCAGTCAAGGAGGCCGTTCGACTGGCAAAGGGAGTCTGCGCAGCACTGCTTTCGCGAGGCTCTTTGACGACTGGGGCACTCAAGCCAGGCAAGCCAGAGAGCAGTACGTTGCCCTTGCTCTGAATGTGAAGAGCTTCCTCCAGGGGCCTGTTTAGGCTAAGGTTCCTCTAGAAGCCAGGAGCCGCCGTTCCGGCACGGAGAGAAGTCATCCTGCGAAATTGGCGAACGAGCTCCTATCCTGTGTGCCCCCAGGAGCGTCGCAGAGTTAAGGCACTCCGTGGTGGAGTCTGGCCTCATGGAAACCACTGCACACCCAACTCCCCCGACGTGAAACGCTGGAACTTACCTTGAGGCCTGAGGTCACCTTTCGTTTGGCCGGAGCTGAACATGTAGTGCCGTGGGAGGAGTTTCTAGCAAGGTATTGCCAGCACGGGTTTCCGCTTTGAGAGAACACGCAGCCTCGGCCCACAACGACAATCCTGCCGTGCAGAGACGTCGGGCCGCTAGTGCTGTTCGGGCAGCTTTGAAGCCAAGCGCACGGCGCCTCCAAACGGGGAGAAAGCGTACTCTCCCATCCGCGTCCCACTTTCAAGCTGAATGACGCAGCATGTTTCTCGGAAGGTTCTGCCGAGCTATCTAGTACAAGGGAGAGAGTGCCTGCCTCTGCCGAGAAAGGTTTTGACGTGGGGATTGCTGGACGTGCGGAAGAGCGTTCCCCAGGCCGTGCCAAGTTTAGGCTTTGGTGATTCTGGATGTTCCCAAGGGTCCAGAATTGTCCCCGGGAAAGCTGTCCTTTTTCTCTTTCTCCGGCTGGAAGTAAACATCTGGCAACCGACTGCCGTAAGCAGGCGTCCTGGGGGAGCCCCCCCCCCCGGTTTCCTTTGGGACGCACATTGGTGTCTCACAGAAGAGCCCACATTCCCAATTGGGGGCACACCAGCGTGGAGTGTAAGGTTGTTTAGAACGGCGTACCTTGAGGCCGTGTGAAGGCCGTACAAACGAGAGCTTTCGAGCGAACAGGGCAGCGCTTCGCCATCGTCGTTGCACGTTCACGGAGCTTAATCAAACGAATGCATTTACTTCCTGTGGCTCAAACGCAAGAGAGGAGTTGGAAGGCATCCAGTGCCCTTTGACAGTTGTTACAACGAACGTGAGTGCACGGTGTCTCGTGAAATAAAGCCCTAGCACTGTTGAAGCCCTCCTTTAACGCATGCTTCTTCGCTCCTATGGCACTCTGACGGGGGAAATCTGGACTTTTGCTTGAGGCCGGGGTGGGGCGAGGGCACTCACAGTTCTTGTGCCGGCGAGCTCCCGAGCGCTCCTGCTGAAGCTCCCAGCAAGGAACTGAGAGCAGCAGGCCTCACACGCGTAAACTCAGACTTCTGCTGTCACGAGTAAACTCAGACTTCTTGTGGGAGGCCTTCCGGCAGCAAAGAGAAGGTGGGCGCGAGCAGTGTACTTCAGGCAGCTTAGGACCCGCCACTGTCTCGTTTACCACGGAGGGGAATAAGGTTTAGCCAGGGTCGCCCAGCTTCAAACCGGAGCTCCTATAGGGATCCTCAGCGGTTTCTGATTACCTCAAGGAAACACAACGGGAGGAACAGGGCCCTTCCGTGGAGGCCCGTTTGGGCACAGGGACCTCTGCGTGGGAGCTACTGGGTAAGTGTGGCAGTCCCTTAGGTAGGCCTCAGTGACCGAGGCTCTCCGGCTCACGCCTAGCTCTGTAAAGAAGTGTGGCAAACGTACGTACTGCTCCTCAGGCTGGGCGCACAGCCTAGCTTTCGCTTCTATGAGAGTGCTGTCCCGAGTCTCTTCCTGGAGCCAGTCGTCAGCACGGTGCCTTTTGGCACTGCAGTTCTCTTTCAGTCAAGGAGGCCGTTCGACTGGCAAAGGGAGTCTGCGCAGCACTGCTTTCGCGAGGCTCTTTGACGACTGGGGCACTCAAGCCAGGCAAGCCAGAGAGCAGTACGTTGCCCTTGCTCTGAATGTGAAGAGCTTCCTCCAGGGGCCTGTTTAGGCTAAGGTTCCTCTAGAAGCCAGGAGCCGCCGTTCCGGCACGGAGAGAAGTCATCCTGCGAAATTGGCGAACGAGCTCCTATCCTGTGTGCCCCCAGGAGCGTCGCAGAGTTAAGGCACTCCGTGGTGGAGTCTGGCCTCATGGAAACCACTGCACACCCAACTCCCCCGACGTGAAACGCTGGAACTTACCTTGAGGCCTGAGGTCACCTTTCGTTTGGCCGGAGCTGAACATGTAGTGCCGTGGGAGGAGTTTCTAGCAAGGTATTGCCAGCACGGTTTTCCGCTTTGAGAGAACACGCAGCCTCGGCCCACAACGACAATCCTGCCGTGCAGAGACGTCGGGCCGCTAGTGCTGTTCGGGCAGCTTTGAAGCCAAGCGCACGGCGCCTCCAAACGGGGAGAAAGCGTACTCTCCCATCCGCGTCCCACTTTCAAGCTGAATGACGCAGCATGTTTCTCGGAAGGTTCTGCCGAGCTATCTAGTACAAGGGAGAGAGTGCCTGCCTCTGCCGAGAAAGGTTTTGACGTGGGGATTGCTGGACGTGCGGAAGAGCGTTCCCCAGGCCGTGCCAAGTTTAGGCTTTGGTGATTCTGGATGTTCCCAAGGGTCCAGAATTGTCCCCGGGAAAGCTGTCCTTTTTCTCTTTCTCCGGCTGGAAGTAAACATCTGGCAACCGACTGCCGTAAGCAGGCGTCCTGGGGGAGCCCCCCCCCCCGGTTTCCTTTGGGACGCACATTGGTGTCTCACAGAAGAGCCCACATTCCCAATTGGGGGCACACCAGCGTGGAGTGTAAGGTTGTTTAGAACGGCGTACCTTGAGGCCGTGTGAAGGCCGTACAAACGAGAGCTTTCGAGCGAACAGGGCAGCGCTTCGCCATCGTCGTTGCACGTTCACGGAGCTTAATCAAACGAATGCATTTACTTCCTGTGGCTCAAACGCAAGAGAGGAGTTGGAAGGCATCCAGTGCCCTTTGACAGTTGTTACAACGAACGTGAGTGCACGGTGTCTCGTGAAATAAAGCCCTAGCACTGTTGAAGCCCTCCTTTAACGCATGCTTCTTCGCTCCTATGGCACTCTGACGGGGGAAATCTGGACTTTTGCTTGAGGCCGGGGTGGGGCGAGGGCACTCACAGTTCTTGTGCCGGCGAGCTCCCGAGCGCTCCTGCTGAAGCTCCCAGCAAGGAACTGAGAGCAGCAGGCCTCACACGCGTAAACTCAGACTTCTGCTGTCACGAGTAAACTCAGACTTCTTGTGGGAGGCCTTCCGGCAGCAAAGAGAAGGTGGGCGCGAGCAGTGTACTTCAGGCAGCTTAGGACCCGCCACTGTCTCGTTTACCACGGAGGGGAATAAGGTTTAGCCAGGGTCGCCCAGCTTCAAACCGGAGCTCCTATAGGGATCCTCAGCGGTTTCTGATTACCTCAAGGAAACACAACGGGAGGAACAGGGCCCTTCCGTGGAGGCCCGTTTGGGCACAGGGACCTCTGCGTGGGAGCTACTGGGTAAGTGTGGCAGTCCCTTAGGTAGGCCTCAGTGACCGAGGCTCTCTGGCTCATGCCTAGCTCTGTAAAGAAGTGTGGCAAACGTACGTACTGCTCCTCAGGCTGGGCGCACAGCCTAGCTTTCGCTTCTATGAGAGTGCTGTCCCGAGTCTCTTCCTGGAGCCAGTCGTCAGCACGGTGCCTTTTGGCACTGCAGTTCTCTTTCAGTCAAGGAGGCCGTTCGACTGGCAAAGGGAGTCTGCGCAGCACTGCTTTCGCGAGGCTCTTTGACGACTGGGGCACTCAAGCCAGGCAAGCCAGAGAGCAGTACGTTGCCCTTGCTCTGAATGTGAAGAGCTTCCTCCAGGGGCCTGTTTAGGCTAAGGTTCCTCTAGAAGCCAGGAGCCGCCGTTCCGGCACGGAGAGAAGTCATCCTGCGAAATTGGCGAACGAGCTCCTATCCTGTGTGCCCCCAGGAGCGTCGCAGAGTTAAGGCACTCCGTGGTGGAGTCTGGCCTCATGGAAACCACTGCACACCCAACTCCCCCGACGTGAAACGCTGGAACTTACCTTGAGGCCTGAGGTCACCTTTCGTTTGGCCGGAGCTGAACATGTAGTGCCGTGGGAGGAGTTTCTAGCAAGGTATTGCCAGCACGGTTTTCCGCTTTGAGAGAACACGCAGCCTCGGCCCACAACGACAATCCTGCCGTGCAGAGACGTCGGGCCGCTAGTGCTGTTCGGGCAGCTTTGAAGCCAAGCGCACGGCGCCTCCAAACGGGGAGAAAGCGTACTCTCCCATCCGCGTCCCACTTTCAAGCTGAATGACGCAGCATGTTTCTCGGAAGGTTCTGCCGAGCTATCTAGTACAAGGGAGAGAGTGCCTGCCTCTGCCGAGAAAGGTTTTGACGTGGGGATTGCTGGACGTGCGGAAGAGCGTTCCCCAGGCCGTGCCAAGTTTAGGCTTTGGTGATTCTGGATGTTCCCAAGGGTCCAGAATTGTCCCCGGGAAAGCTGTCCTTTTTCTCTTTCTCCGGCTGGAAGTAAACATCTGGCAACCGACTGCCGTAAGCAGGCGTCCTGGGGGAGCCCCCCCCCCCGGTTTCCTTTGGGACGCACATTGGTGTCTCACAGAAGAGCCCACATTCCCAATTGGGGGCACACCAGCGTGGAGTGTAAGGTTGTTTAGAACGGCGTACCTTGAGGCCGTGTGAAGGCCGTACAAACGAGAGCTTTCGAGCGAACAGGGCAGCGCTTCGCCATCGTCGTTGCACGTTCACGGAGCTTAATCAAACGAATGCATTTACTTCCTGTGGCTCAAACGCAAGAGAGGAGTTGGAAGGCATCCAGTGCCCTTTGACAGTTGTTACAACGAACGTGAGTGCACGGTGTCTCGTGAAATAAAGCCCTAGCACTGTTGAAGCCCTCCTTTAACGCATGCTTCTTCGCTCCTATGGCACTCTGACGGGGGAAATCTGGACTTTTGCTTGAGGCCGGGGTGGGGCGAGGGCACTCACAGTTCTTGTGCCGGCGAGCTCCCGAGCGCTCCTGCTGAAGCTCCCAGCAAGGAACTGAGAGCAGCAGGCCTCACACGCGTAAACTCAGACTTCTGCTGTCACGAGTAAACTCAGACTTCTTGTGGGAGGCCTTCCGGCAGCAAAGAGAAGGTGGGCGCGAGCAGTGTACTTCAGGCAGCTTAGGACCCGCCACTGTCTCGTTTACCACGGAGGGGAATAAGGTTTAGCCAGGGTCGCCCAGCTTCAAACCGGAGCTCCTATAGGGATCCTCAGCGGTTTCTGATTACCTCAAGGAAACACAACGGGAGGAACAGGGCCCTTCCGTGGAGGCCCGTTTGGGCACAGGGACCTCTGCGTGGGAGCTACTGGGTAAGTGTGGCAGTCCCTTAGGTAGGCCTCAGTGACCGAGGCTCTCTGGCTCATGCCTAGCTCTGTAAAGAAGTGTGGCAAACGTACGTACTGCTCCTCAGGCTGGGCGCACAGCCTAGCTTTCGCTTCTATGAGAGTGCTGTCCCGAGTCTCTTCCTGGAGCCAGTCGTCAGCACGGTGCCTTTTGGCACTGCAGTTCTCTTTCAGTCAAGGAGGCCGTTCGACTGGCAAAGGGAGTCTGCGCAGCACTGCTTTCGCGAGGCTCTTTGACGACTGGGGCACTCAAGCCAGTCAAGCCAGAGAGCAGTACGTTGCCCTTGCTCTGAATGTGAAGAGCTTCCTCCAGGGGCCTGTTTAGGCTAAGGTTCCTCTAGAAGCCAGGAGCCGCCGTTCCGGCACGGAGAGAAGTCATCCTGCGAAATTGGCGAACGAGCTCCTATCCTGTGTGCCCCCAGGAGCGTCGCAGAGTTAAGGCACTCCGTGGTGGAGTCTGGCCTCATGGAAACCACTGCACACCCAACTCCCCCGACGTGAAACGCTGGAACTTACCTTGAGGCCTGAGGTCACCTTTCGTTTGGCCGGAGCTGAACATGTAGTGCCGTGGGAGGAGTTTCTAGCAAGGTATTGCCAGCACGGGTTTCCGCTTTGAGAGAACACGCAGCCTCGGCCCACAACGACAATCCTGCCGTGCAGAGACGTCGGGCCGCTAGTGCTGTTCGGGCAGCTTTGAAGCCAAGCGCACGGCGCCTCCAAACGGGGAGAAAGCGTACTCTCCCATCCGCGTCCCACTTTCAAGCTGAATGACGCAGCATGTTTCTCGGAAGGTTCTGCCGAGCTATCTAGTACAAGGGAGAGAGTGCCTGCCTCTGCCGAGAAAGGTTTTGACGTGGGGATTGCTGGACGTGCGGAAGAGCGTTCCCCAGGCCGTGCCAAGTTTAGGCTTTGGTGATTCTGGATGTTCCCAAGGGTCCAGAATTGTCCCCGGGAAAGCTGTCCTTTTTCTCTTTCTCCGGCTGGAAGTAAACATCTGGCAACCGACTGCCGTAAGCAGGCGTCCTGGGGGAGCCCCCCCCCCCCGGTTTCCTTTGGGACGCACATTGGTGTCTCACAGAAGAGCCCACATTCCCAATTGGGGGCACACCAGCGTGGAGTGTAAGGTTGTTTAGAACGGCGTACCTTGAGGCCGTGTGAAGGCCGTACAAACGAGAGCTTTCGAGCGAACAGGGCAGCGCTTCGCCATCGTCGTTGCACGTTCACGGAGCTTAATCAAACGAATGCATTTACTTCCTGTGGCTCAAACGCAAGAGAGGAGTTGGAAGGCATCCAGTGCCCTTTGACAGTTGTTACAACGAACGTGAGTGCACGGTGTCTCGTGAAATAAAGCCCTAGCACTGTTGAAGCCCTCCTTTAACGCATGCTTCTTCGCTCCTATGGCACTCTGACGGGGGAAATCTGGACTTTTGCTTGAGGCCGGGGTGGGGCGAGGGCACTCACAGTTCTTGTGCCGGCGAGCTCCCGAGCGCTCCTGCTGAAGCTCCCAGCAAGGAACTGAGAGCAGCAGGCCTCACACGCGTAAACTCAGACTTCTGCTGTCACGAGTAAACTCAGACTTCTTGTGGGAGGCCTTCCGGCAGCAAAGAGAAGGTGGGCGCGAGCAGTGTACTTCAGGCAGCTTAGGACCCGCCACTGTCTCGTTTACCACGGAGGGGAATAAGCTTTAGCCAGGGTCGCCCAGCTTCAAACCGGAGCTCCTATAGGGATCCTCAGCGGTTTCTGATTACCTCAAGGAAACACAACGGGAGGAACAGGGCCCTTCCGTGGAGGCCCGTTTGGGCACAGGGACCTCTGCGTGGGAGCTACTGGGTAAGTGTGGCAGTCCCTTAGGTAGGCCTCAGTGACCGAGGCTCTCTGGCTCATGCCTAGCTCTGTAAAGAAGTGTGGCAAACGTACGTACTGCTCCTCAGGCTGGGCGCACAGCCTAGCTTTCGCTTCTATGAGAGTGCTGTCCCGAGTCTCTTCCTGGAGCCAGTCGTCAGCACGGTGCCTTTTGGCACTGCAGTTCTCTTTCAGTCAAGGAGGCCGTTCGACTGGCAAAGGGAGTCTGCGCAGCACTGCTTTCGCGAGGCTCTTTGACGACTGGGGCACTCAAGCCAGGCAAGCCAGAGAGCAGTACGTTGCCCTTGCTCTGAATGTGAAGAGCTTCCTCCAGGGGCCTGTTTAGGCTAAGGTTCCTCTAGAAGCCAGGAGCCGCCGTTCCGGCACGGAGAGAAGTCATCCTGCGAAATTGGCGAACGAGCTCCTATCCTGTGTGCCCCCAGGAGCGTCGCAGAGTTAAGGCACTCCGTGGTGGAGTCTGGCCTCATGGAAACCACTGCACACCCAACTCCCCCGACGTGAAACGCTGGAACTTACCTTGAGGCCTGAGGTCACCTTTCGTTTGGCCGGAGCTGAACATGTAGTGCCGTGGGAGGAGTTTCTAGCAAGGTATTGCCAGCACGGGTTTCCGCTTTGAGAGAACACGCAGCCTCGGCCCACAACGACAATCCTGCCGTGCAGAGACGTCGGGCCGCTAGTGCTGTTCGGGCAGCTTTGAAGCCAAGCGCACGGCGCCTCCAAACGGGGAGAAAGCGTACTCTCCCATCCGCGTCCCACTTTCAAGCTGAATGACGCAGCATGTTTCTCGGAAGGTTCTGCCGAGCTATCTAGTACAAGGGAGAGAGTGCCTGCCTCTGCCGAGAAAGGTTTTGACGTGGGGATTGCTGGACGTGCGGAAGAGCGTTCCCCAGGCCGTGCCAAGTTTAGGCTTTGGTGATTCTGGATGTTCCCAAGGGTCCAGAATTGTCCCCGGGAAAGCTGTCCTTTTTCTCTTTCTCCGGCTGGAAGTAAACATCTGGCAACCGACTGCCGTAAGCAGGCGTCCTGGGGGAGCCCCCCCCCCCCGGTTTCCTTTGGGACGCACATTGGTGTCTCACAGAAGAGCCCACATTCCCAATTGGGGGCACACCAGCGTGGAGTGTAAGGTTGTTTAGAACGGCGTACCTTGAGGCCGTGTGAAGGCCGTACAAACGAGAGCTTTCGAGCGAACAGGGCAGCGCTTCGCCATCGTCGTTGCACGTTCACGGAGCTTAATCAAACGAATGCATTTACTTCCTGTGGCTCAAACGCAAGAGAGGAGTTGGAAGGCATCCAGTGCCCTTTGACAGTTGTTACAACGAACGTGAGTGCACGGTGTCTCGTGAAATAAAGCCCTAGCACTGTTGAAGCCCTCCTTTAACGCATGCTTCTTCGCTCCTATGGCACTCTGACGGGGGAAATCTGGACTTTTGCTTGAGGCCGGGGTGGGGCGAGGGCACTCACAGTTCTTGTGCCGGCGAGCTCCCGAGCGCTCCTGCTGAAGCTCCCAGCAAGGAACTGAGAGCAGCAGGCCTCACACGCGTAAACTCAGACTTCTGCTGTCACGAGTAAACTCAGACTTCTTGTGGGAGGCCTTCCGGCAGCAAAGAGAAGGTGGGCGCGAGCAGTGTACTTCAGGCAGCTTAGGACCCGCCACTGTCTCGTTTACCACGGAGGGGAATAAGCTTTAGCCAGGGTCGCCCAGCTTCAAACCGGAGCTCCTATAGGGATCCTCAGCGGTTTCTGATTACCTCAAGGAAACACAACGGGAGGAACAGGGCCCTTCCGTGGAGGCCCGTTTGGGCACAGGGACCTCTGCGTGGGAGCTACTGGGTAAGTGTGGCAGTCCCTTAGGTAGGCCTCAGTGACCGAGGCTCTCTGGCTCATGCCTAGCTCTGTAAAGAAGTGTGGCAAACGTACGTACTGCTCCTCAGGCTGGGCGCACAGCCTAGCTTTCGCTTCTATGAGAGTGCTGTCCCGAGTCTCTTCCTGGAGCCAGTCGTCAGCACGGTGCCTTTTGGCACTGCAGTTCTCTTTCAGTCAAGGAGGCCGTTCGACTGGCAAAGGGAGTCTGCGCAGCACTGCTTTCGCGAGGCTCTTTGACGACTGGGGCACTCAAGCCAGGCAAGCCAGAGAGCAGTACGTTGCCCTTGCTCTGAATGTGAAGAGCTTCCTCCAGGGGCCTGTTTAGGCTAAGGTTCCTCTAGAAGCCAGGAGCCGCCGTTCCGGCACGGAGAGAAGTCATCCTGCGAAATTGGCGAACGAGCTCCTATCCTGTGTGCCCCCAGGAGCGTCGCAGAGTTAAGGCACTCCGTGGTGGAGTCTGGCCTCATGGAAACCACTGCACACCCAACTCCCCCGACGTGAAACGCTGGAACTTACCTTGAGGCCTGAGGTCACCTTTCGTTTGGCCGGAGCTGAACATGTAGTGCCGTGGGAGGAGTTTCTAGCAAGGTATTGCCAGCACGGGTTTCCGCTTTGAGAGAACACGCAGCCTCGGCCCACAACGACAATCCTGCCGTGCAGAGACGTCGGGCCGCTAGTGCTGTTCGGGCAGCTTTGAAGCCAAGCGCACGGCGCCTCCAAACGGGGAGAAAGCGTACTCTCCCATCCGCGTCCCACTTTCAAGCTGAATGACGCAGCATGTTTCTCGGAAGGTTCTGCCGAGCTATCTAGTACAAGGGAGAGAGTGCCTGCCTCTGCCGAGAAAGGTTTTGACGTGGGGATTGCTGGACGTGCGGAAGAGCGTTCCCCAGGCCGTGCCAAGTTTAGGCTTTGGTGATTCTGGATGTTCCCAAGGGTCCAGAATTGTCCCCGGGAAAGCTGTCCTTTTTCTCTTTCTCCGGCTGGAAGTAAACATCTGGCAACCGACTGCCGTAAGCAGGCGTCCTGGGGGAGCCCCCCCCCCCCCGGTTTCCTTTGGGACGCACATTGGTGTCTCACAGAAGAGCCCACATTCCCAATTGGGGGCACACCAGCGTGGAGTGTAAGGTTGTTTAGAACGGCGTACCTTGAGGCCGTGTGAAGGCCGTACAAACGAGAGCTTTCGAGCGAACAGGGCAGCGCTTCGCCATCGTCGTTGCACGTTCACGGAGCTTAATCAAACGAATGCATTTACTTCCTGTGGCTCAAACGCAAGAGAGGAGTTGGAAGGCATCCAGTGCCCTTTGACAGTTGTTACAACGAACGTGAGTGCACGGTGTCTCGTGAAATAAAGCCCTAGCACTGTTGAAGCCCTCCTTTAACGCATGCTTCTTCGCTCCTATGGCACTCTGACGGGGGAAATCTGGACTTTTGCTTGAGGCCGGGGTGGGGCGAGGGCACTCACAGTTCTTGTGCCGGCGAGCTCCCGAGCGCTCCTGCTGAAGCTCCCAGCAAGGAACTGAGAGCAGCAGGCCTCACACGCGTAAACTCAGACTTCTGCTGTCACGAGTAAACTCAGACTTCTTGTGGGAGGCCTTCCGGCAGCAAAGAGAAGGTGGGCGCGAGCAGTGTACTTCAGGCAGCTTAGGACCCGCCACTGTCTCGTTTACCACGGAGGGGAATAAGGTTTAGCCAGGGTCGCCCAGCTTCAAACCGGAGCTCCTATAGGGATCCTCAGCGGTTTCTGATTACCTCAAGGAAACACAACGGGAGGAACAGGGCCCTTCCGTGGAGGCCCGTTTGGGCACAGGGACCTCTGCGTGGGAGCTACTGGGTAAGTGTGGCAGTCCCTTAGGTAGGCCTCAGTGACCGAGGCTCTCTGGCTCATGCCTAGCTCTGTAAAGAAGTGTGGCAAACGTACGTACTGCTCCTCAGGCTGGGCGCACAGCCTAGCTTTCGCTTCTATGAGAGTGCTGTCCCGAGTCTCTTCCTGGAGCCAGTCGTCAGCACGGTGCCTTTTGGCACTGCAGTTCTCTTTCAGTCAAGGAGGCCGTTCGACTGGCAAAGGGAGTCTGCGCAGCACTGCTTTCGCGAGGCTCTTTGACGACTGGGGCACTCAAGCCAGGCAAGCCAGAGAGCAGTACGTTGCCCTTGCTCTGAATGTGAAGAGCTTCCTCCAGGGGCCTGTTTAGGCTAAGGTTCCTCTAGAAGCCAGGAGCCGCCGTTCCGGCACGGAGAGAAGTCATCCTGCGAAATTGGCGAACGAGCTCCTATCCTGTGTGCCCCCAGGAGCGTCGCAGAGTTAAGGCACTCCGTGGTGGAGTCTGGCCTCATGGAAACCACTGCACACCCAACTCCCCCGACGTGAAACGCTGGAACTTACCTTGAGGCCTGAGGTCACCTTTCGTTTGGCCGGAGCTGAACATGTAGTGCCGTGGGAGGAGTTTCTAGCAAGGTATTGCCAGCACGGGTTTCCGCTTTGAGAGAACACGCAGCCTCGGCCCACAACGACAATCCTGCCGTGCAGAGACGTCGGGCCGCTAGTGCTGTTCGGGCAGCTTTGAAGCCAAGCGCACGGCGCCTCCAAACGGGGAGAAAGCGTACTCTCCCATCCGCGTCCCACTTTCAAGCTGAATGACGCAGCATGTTTCTCGGAAGGTTCTGCCGAGCTATCTAGTACAAGGGAGAGAGTGCCTGCCTCTGCCGAGAAAGGTTTTGACGTGGGGATTGCTGGACGTGCGGAAGAGCGTTCCCCAGGCCGTGCCAAGTTTAGGCTTTGGTGATTCTGGATGTTCCCAAGGGTCCAGAATTGTCCCCGGGAAAGCTGTCCTTTTTCTCTTTCTCCGGCTGGAAGTAAACATCTGGCAACCGACTGCCGTAAGCAGGCGTCCTGGGGGAGCCCCCCCCCCCCGGTTTCCTTTGGGACGCACATTGGTGTCTCACAGAAGAGCCCACATTCCCAATTGGGGGCACACCAGCGTGGAGTGTAAGGTTGTTTAGAACGGCGTACCTTGAGGCCGTGTGAAGGCCGTACAAACGAGAGCTTTCGAGCGAACAGGGCAGCGCTTCGCCATCGTCGTTGCACGTTCACGGAGCTTAATCAAACGAATGCATTTACTTCCTGTGGCTCAAACGCAAGAGAGGAGTTGGAAGGCATCCAGTGCCCTTTGACAGTTGTTACAACGAACGTGAGTGCACGGTGTCTCGTGAAATAAAGCCCTAGCACTGTTGAAGCCCTCCTTTAACGCATGCTTCTTCGCTCCTATGGCACTCTGACGGGGGAAATCTGGACTTTTGCTTGAGGCCGGGGTGGGGCGAGGGCACTCACAGTTCTTGTGCCGGCGAGCTCCCGAGCGCTCCTGCTGAAGCTCCCAGCAAGGAACTGAGAGCAGCAGGCCTCACACGCGTAAACTCAGACTTCTGCTGTCACGAGTAAACTCAGACTTCTTGTGGGAGGCCTTCCGGCAGCAAAGAGAAGGTGGGCGCGAGCAGTGTACTTCAGGCAGCTTAGGACCCGCCACTGTCTCGTTTACCACGGAGGGGAATAAGCTTTAGCCAGGGTCGCCCAGCTTCAAACCGGAGCTCCTATAGGGATCCTCAGCGGTTTCTGATTACCTCAAGGAAACACAACGGGAGGAACAGGGCCCTTCCGTGGAGGCCCGTTTGGGCACAGGGACCTCTGCGTGGGAGCTACTGGGTAAGTGTGGCAGTCCCTTAGGTAGGCCTCAGTGACCGAGGCTCTCTGGCTCATGCCTAGCTCTGTAAAGAAGTGTGGCAAACGTACGTACTGCTCCTCAGGCTGGGCGCACAGCCTAGCTTTCGCTTCTATGAGAGTGCTGTCCCGAGTCTCTTCCTGGAGCCAGTCGTCAGCACGGTGCCTTTTGGCACTGCAGTTCTCTTTCAGTCAAGGAGGCCGTTCGACTGGCAAAGGGAGTCTGCGCAGCACTGCTTTCGCGAGGCTCTTTGACGACTGGGGCACTCAAGCCAGGCAAGCCAGAGAGCAGTACGTTGCCCTTGCTCTGAATGTGAAGAGCTTCCTCCAGGGGCCTGTTTAGGCTAAGGTTCCTCTAGAAGCCAGGAGCCGCCGTTCCGGCACGGAGAGAAGTCATCCTGCGAAATTGGCGAACGAGCTCCTATCCTGTGTGCCCCCAGGAGCGTCGCAGAGTTAAGGCACTCCGTGGTGGAGTCTGGCCTCATGGAAACCACTGCACACCCAACTCCCCCGACGTGAAACGCTGGAACTTACCTTGAGGCCTGAGGTCACCTTTCGTTTGGCCGGAGCTGAACATGTAGTGCCGTGGGAGGAGTTTCTAGCAAGGTATTGCCAGCACGGGTTTCCGCTTTGAGAGAACACGCAGCCTCGGCCCACAACGACAATCCTGCCGTGCAGAGACGTCGGGCCGCTAGTGCTGTTCGGGCAGCTTTGAAGCCAAGCGCACGGCGCCTCCAAACGGGGAGAAAGCGTACTCTCCCATCCGCGTCCCACTTTCAAGCTGAATGACGCAGCATGTTTCTCGGAAGGTTCTGCCGAGCTATCTAGTACAAGGGAGAGAGTGCCTGCCTCTGCCGAGAAAGGTTTTGACGTGGGGATTGCTGGACGTGCGGAAGAGCGTTCCCCAGGCCGTGCCAAGTTTAGGCTTTGGTGATTCTGGATGTTCCCAAGGGTCCAGAATTGTCCCCGGGAAAGCTGTCCTTTTTCTCTTTCTCCGGCTGGAAGTAAACATCTGGCAACCGACTGCCGTAAGCAGGCGTCCTGGGGGAGCCCCCCCCCCCCCGGTTTCCTTTGGGACGCACATTGGTGTCTCACAGAAGAGCCCACATTCCCAATTGGGGGCACACCAGCGTGGAGTGTAAGGTTGTTTAGAACGGCGTACCTTGAGGCCGTGTGAAGGCCGTACAAACGAGAGCTTTCGAGCGAACAGGGCAGCGCTTCGCCATCGTCGTTGCACGTTCACGGAGCTTAATCAAACGAATGCATTTACTTCCTGTGGCTCAAACGCAAGAGAGGAGTTGGAAGGCATCCAGTGCCCTTTGACAGTTGTTACAACGAACGTGAGTGCACGGTGTCTCGTGAAATAAAGCCCTAGCACTGTTGAAGCCCTCCTTTAACGCATGCTTCTTCGCTCCTATGGCACTCTGACGGGGGAAATCTGGACTTTTGCTTGAGGCCGGGGTGGGGCGAGGGCACTCACAGTTCTTGTGCCGGCGAGCTCCCGAGCGCTCCTGCTGAAGCTCCCAGCAAGGAACTGAGAGCAGCAGGCCTCACACGCGTAAACTCAGACTTCTGCTGTCACGAGTAAACTCAGACTTCTTGTGGGAGGCCTTCCGGCAGCAAAGAGAAGGTGGGCGCGAGCAGTGTACTTCAGGCAGCTTAGGACCCGCCACTGTCTCGTTTACCACGGAGGGGAATAAGGTTTAGCCAGGGTCGCCCAGCTTCAAACCGGAGCTCCTATAGGGATCCTCAGCGGTTTCTGATTACCTCAAGGAAACACAACGGGAGGAACAGGGCCCTTCCGTGGAGGCCCGTTTGGGCACAGGGACCTCTGCGTGGGAGCTACTGGGTAAGTGTGGCAGTCCCTTAGGTAGGCCTCAGTGACCGAGGCTCTCTGGCTCATGCCTAGCTCTGTAAAGAAGTGTGGCAAACGTACGTACTGCTCCTCAGGCTGGGCGCACAGCCTAGCTTTCGCTTCTATGAGAGTGCTGTCCCGAGTCTCTTCCTGGAGCCAGTCGTCAGCACGGTGCCTTTTGGCACTGCAGTTCTCTTTCAGTCAAGGAGGCCGTTCGACTGGCAAAGGGAGTCTGCGCAGCACTGCTTTCGCGAGGCTCTTTGACGACTGGGGCACTCAAGCCAGGCAAGCCAGAGAGCAGTACGTTGCCCTTGCTCTGAATGTGAAGAGCTTCCTCCAGGGGCCTGTTTAGGCTAAGGTTCCTCTAGAAGCCAGGAGCCGCCGTTCCGGCACGGAGAGAAGTCATCCTGCGAAATTGGCGAACGAGCTCCTATCCTGTGTGCCCCCAGGAGCGTCGCAGAGTTAAGGCACTCCGTGGTGGAGTCTGGCCTCATGGAAACCACTGCACACCCAACTCCCCCGACGTGAAACGCTGGAACTTACCTTGAGGCCTGAGGTCACCTTTCGTTTGGCCGGAGCTGAACATGTAGTGCCGTGGGAGGAGTTTCTAGCAAGGTATTGCCAGCACGGTTTTCCGCTTTGAGAGAACACGCAGCCTCGGCCCACAACGACAATCCTGCCGTGCAGAGACGTCGGGCCGCTAGTGCTGTTCGGGCAGCTTTGAAGCCAAGCGCACGGCGCCTCCAAACGGGGAGAAAGCGTACTCTCCCATCCGCGTCCCACTTTCAAGCTGAATGACGCAGCATGTTTCTCGGAAGGTTCTGCCGAGCTATCTAGTACAAGGGAGAGAGTGCCTGCCTCTGCCGAGAAAGGTTTTGACGTGGGGATTGCTGGACGTGCGGAAGAGCGTTCCCCAGGCCGTGCCACGTTTAGGCTTTGGTGATTCTGGATGTTCCCAAGGGTCCAGAATTGTCCCCGGGAAAGCTGTCCTTTTTCTCTTTCTCCGGCTGGAAGTAAACATCTGGCAACCGACTGCCGTAAGCAGGCGTCCTGGGGGAGCCCCCCCCCCCGGTTTCCTTTGGGACGCACATTGGTGTCTCACAGAAGAGCCCACATTCCCAATTGGGGGCACACCAGCGTGGAGTGTAAGGTTGTTTAGAACGGCGTACCTTGAGGCCGTGTGAAGGCCGTACAAACGAGAGCTTTCGAGCGAACAGGGCAGCGCTTCGCCATCGTCGTTGCACGTTCACGGAGCTTAATCAAACGAATGCATTTACTTCCTGTGGCTCAAACGCAAGAGAGGAGTTGGAAGGCATCCAGTGCCCTTTGACAGTTGTTACAACGAACGTGAGTGCACGGTGTCTCGTGAAATAAAGCCCTAGCACTGTTGAAGCCCTCCTTTAACGCATGCTTCTTCGCTCCTATGGCACTCTGACGGGGGAAATCTGGACTTTTGCTTGAGGCCGGGGTGGGGCGAGGGCACTCACAGTTCTTGTGCCGGCGAGCTCCCGAGCGCTCCTGCTGAAGCTCCCAGCAAGGAACTGAGAGCAGCAGGCCTCACACGCGTAAACTCAGACTTCTGCTGTCACGAGTAAACTCAGACTTCTTGTGGGAGGCCTTCCGGCAGCAAAGAGAAGGTGGGCGCGAGCAGTGTACTTCAGGCAGCTTAGGACCCGCCACTGTCTCGTTTACCACGGAGGGGAATAAGGTTTAGCCAGGGTCGCCCAGCTTCAAACCGGAGCTCCTATAGGGATCCTCAGCGGTTTCTGATTACCTCAAGGAAACACAACGGGAGGAACAGGGCCCTTCCGTGGAGGCCCGTTTGGGCACAGGGACCTCTGCGTGGGAGCTACTGGGTAAGTGTGGCAGTCCCTTAGGTAGGCCTCAGTGACCGAGGCTCTCTGGCTCATGCCTAGCTCTGTAAAGAAGTGTGGCAAACGTACGTACTGCTCCTCAGGCTGGGCGCACAGCCTAGCTTTCGCTTCTATGAGAGTGCTGTCCCGAGTCTCTTCCTGGAGCCAGTCGTCAGCACGGTGCCTTTTGGCACTGCAGTTCTCTTTCAGTCAAGGAGGCCGTTCGACTGGCAAAGGGAGTCTGCGCAGCACTGCTTTCGCGAGGCTCTTTGACGACTGGGGCACTCAAGCCAGGCAAGCCAGAGAGCAGTACGTTGCCCTTGCTCTGAATGTGAAGAGCTTCCTCCAGGGGCCTGTTTAGGCTAAGGTTCCTCTAGAAGCCAGGAGCCGCCGTTCCGGCACGGAGAGAAGTCATCCTGCGAAATTGGCGAACGAGCTCCTATCCTGTGTGCCCCCAGGAGCGTCGCAGAGTTAAGGCACTCCGTGGTGGAGTCTGGCCTCATGGAAACCACTGCACACCCAACTCCCCCGACGTGAAACGCTGGAACTTACCTTGAGGCCTGAGGTCACCTTTCGTTTGGCCGGAGCTGAACATGTAGTGCCGTGGGAGGAGTTTCTAGCAAGGTATTGCCAGCACGGTTTTCCGCTTTGAGAGAACACGCAGCCTCGGCCCACAACGACAATCCTGCCGTGCAGAGACGTCGGGCCGCTAGTGCTGTTCGGGCAGCTTTGAAGCCAAGCGCACGGCGCCTCCAAACGGGGAGAAAGCGTACTCTCCCATCCGCGTCCCACTTTCAAGCTGAATGACGCAGCATGTTTCTCGGAAGGTTCTGCCGAGCTATCTAGTACAAGGGAGAGAGTGCCTGCCTCTGCCGAGAAAGGTTTTGACGTGGGGATTGCTGGACGTGCGGAAGAGCGTTCCCCAGGCCGTGCCACGTTTAGGCTTTGGTGATTCTGGATGTTCCCAAGGGTCCAGAATTGTCCCCGGGAAAGCTGTCCTTTTTCTCTTTCTCCGGCTGGAAGTAAACATCTGGCAACCGACTGCCGTAAGCAGGCGTCCTGGGGGAGCCCCCCCCCCCGGTTTCCTTTGGGACGCACATTGGTGTCTCACAGAAGAGCCCACATTCCCAATTGGGGGCACACCAGCGTGGAGTGTAAGGTTGTTTAGAACGGCGTACCTTGAGGCCGTGTGAAGGCCGTACAAACGAGAGCTTTCGAGCGAACAGGGCAGCGCTTCGCCATCGTCGTTGCACGTTCACGGAGCTTAATCAAACGAATGCATTTACTTCCTGTGGCTCAAACGCAAGAGAGGAGTTGGAAGGCATCCAGTGCCCTTTGACAGTTGTTACAACGAACGTGAGTGCACGGTGTCTCGTGAAATAAAGCCCTAGCACTGTTGAAGCCCTCCTTTAACGCATGCTTCTTCGCTCCTATGGCACTCTGACGGGGGAAATCTGGACTTTTGCTTGAGGCCGGGGTGGGGCGAGGGCACTCACAGTTCTTGTGCCGGCGAGCTCCCGAGCGCTCCTGCTGAAGCTCCCAGCAAGGAACTGAGAGCAGCAGGCCTCACACGCGTAAACTCAGACTTCTGCTGTCACGAGTAAACTCAGACTTCTTGTGGGAGGCCTTCCGGCAGCAAAGAGAAGGTGGGCGCGAGCAGTGTACTTCAGGCAGCTTAGGACCCGCCACTGTCTCGTTTACCACGGAGGGGAATAAGCTTTAGCCAGGGTCGCCCAGCTTCAAACCGGAGCTCCTATAGGGATCCTCAGCGGTTTCTGATTACCTCAAGGAAACACAACGGGAGGAACAGGGCCCTTCCGTGGAGGCCCGTTTGGGCACAGGGACCTCTGCGTGGGAGCTACTGGGTAAGTGTGGCAGTCCCTTAGGTAGGCCTCAGTGACCGAGGCTCTCTGGCTCATGCCTAGCTCTGTAAAGAAGTGTGGCAAACGTACGTACTGCTCCTCAGGCTGGGCGCACAGCCTAGCTTTCGCTTCTATGAGAGTGCTGTCCCGAGTCTCTTCCTGGAGCCAGTCGTCAGCACGGTGCCTTTTGGCACTGCAGTTCTCTTTCAGTCAAGGAGGCCGTTCGACTGGCAAAGGGAGTCTGCGCAGCACTGCTTTCGCGAGGCTCTTTGACGACTGGGGCACTCAAGCCAGGCAAGCCAGAGAGCAGTACGTTGCCCTTGCTCTGAATGTGAAGAGCTTCCTCCAGGGGCCTGTTTAGGCTAAGGTTCCTCTAGAAGCCAGGAGCCGCCGTTCCGGCACGGAGAGAAGTCATCCTGCGAAATTGGCGAACGAGCTCCTATCCTGTGTGCCCCCAGGAGCGTCGCAGAGTTAAGGCACTCCGTGGTGGAGTCTGGCCTCATGGAAACCACTGCACACCCAACTCCCCCGACGTGAAACGCTGGAACTTACCTTGAGGCCTGAGGTCACCTTTCGTTTGGCCGGAGCTGAACATGTAGTGCCGTGGGAGGAGTTTCTAGCAAGGTATTGCCAGCACGGTTTTCCGCTTTGAGAGAACACGCAGCCTCGGCCCACAACGACAATCCTGCCGTGCAGAGACGTCGGGCCGCTAGTGCTGTTCGGGCAGCTTTGAAGCCAAGCGCACGGCGCCTCCAAACGGGGAGAAAGCGTACTCTCCCATCCGCGTCCCACTTTCAAGCTGAATGACGCAGCATGTTTCTCGGAAGGTTCTGCCGAGCTATCTAGTACAAGGGAGAGAGTGCCTGCCTCTGCCGAGAAAGGTTTTGACGTGGGGATTGCTGGACGTGCGGAAGAGCGTTCCCCAGGCCGTGCCACGTTTAGGCTTTGGTGATTCTGGATGTTCCCAAGGGTCCAGAATTGTCCCCGGGAAAGCTGTCCTTTTTCTCTTTCTCCGGCTGGAAGTAAACATCTGGCAACCGACTGCCGTAAGCAGGCGTCCTGGGGGAGCCCCCCCCCCCGGTTTCCTTTGGGACGCACATTGGTGTCTCACAGAAGAGCCCACATTCCCAATTGGGGGCACACCAGCGTGGAGTGTAAGGTTGTTTAGAACGGCGTACCTTGAGGCCGTGTGAAGGCCGTACAAACGAGAGCTTTCGAGCGAACAGGGCAGCGCTTCGCCATCGTCGTTGCACGTTCACGGAGCTTAATCAAACGAATGCATTTACTTCCTGTGGCTCAAACGCAAGAGAGGAGTTGGAAGGCATCCAGTGCCCTTTGACAGTTGTTACAACGAACGTGAGTGCACGGTGTCTCGTGAAATAAAGCCCTAGCACTGTTGAAGCCCTCCTTTAACGCATGCTTCTTCGCTCCTATGGCACTCTGACGGGGGAAATCTGGACTTTTGCTTGAGGCCGGGGTGGGGCGAGGGCACTCACAGTTCTTGTGCCGGCGAGCTCCCGAGCGCTCCTGCTGAAGCTCCCAGCAAGGAACTGAGAGCAGCAGGCCTCACACGCGTAAACTCAGACTTCTGCTGTCACGAGTAAACTCAGACTTCTTGTGGGAGGCCTTCCGGCAGCAAAGAGAAGGTGGGCGCGAGCAGTGTACTTCAGGCAGCTTAGGACCCGCCACTGTCTCGTTTACCACGGAGGGGAATAAGCTTTAGCCAGGGTCGCCCAGCTTCAAACCGGAGCTCCTATAGGGATCCTCAGCGGTTTCTGATTACCTCAAGGAAACACAACGGGAGGAACAGGGCCCTTCCGTGGAGGCCCGTTTGGGCACAGGGACCTCTGCGTGGGAGCTACTGGGTAAGTGTGGCAGTCCCTTAGGTAGGCCTCAGTGAGCGAGGCTCTCTGGCTCATGCCTAGCTCTGTAAAGAAGTGTGGCAAACGTACGTACTGCTCCTCAGGCTGGGCGCACAGCCTAGCTTTCGCTTCTATGAGAGTGCTGTCCCGAGTCTCTTCCTGGAGCCAGTCGTCAGCACGGTGCCTTTTGGCACTGCAGTTCTCTTTCAGTCAAGGAGGCCGTTCGACTGGCAAAGGGAGTCTGCGCAGCACTGCTTTCGCGAGGCTCTTTGACGACTGGGGCACTCAAGCCAGGCAAGCCAGAGAGCAGTACGTTGCCCTTGCTCTGAATGTGAAGAGCTTCCTCCAGGGGCCTGTTTAGGCTAAGGTTCCTCTAGAAGCCAGGAGCCGCCGTTCCGGCACGGAGAGAAGTCATCCTGCGAAATTGGCGAACGAGCTCCTATCCTGTGTGCCCCCAGGAGCGTCGCAGAGTTAAGGCACTCCGTGGTGGAGTCTGGCCTCATGGAAACCACTGCACACCCAACTCCCCCGACGTGAAACGCTGGAACTTACCTTGAGGCCTGAGGTCACCTTTCGTTTGGCCGGAGCTGAACATGTAGTGCCGTGGGAGGAGTTTCTAGCAAGGTATTGCCAGCACGGTTTTCCGCTTTGAGAGAACACGCAGCCTCGGCCCACAACGACAATCCTGCCGTGCAGAGACGTCGGGCCGCTAGTGCTGTTCGGGCAGCTTTGAAGCCAAGCGCACGGCGCCTCCAAACGGGGAGAAAGCGTACTCTCCCATCCGCGTCCCACTTTCAAGCTGAATGACGCAGCATGTTTCTCGGAAGGTTCTGCCGAGCTATCTAGTACAAGGGAGAGAGTGCCTGCCTCTGCCGAGAAAGGTTTTGACGTGGGGATTGCTGGACGTGCGGAAGAGCGTTCCCCAGGCCGTGCCACGTTTAGGCTTTGGTGATTCTGGATGTTCCCAAGGGTCCAGAATTGTCCCCGGGAAAGCTGTCCTTTTTCTCTTTCTCCGGCTGGAAGTAAACATCTGGCAACCGACTGCCGTAAGCAGGCGTCCTGGGGGAGCCCCCCCCCCCGGTTTCCTTTGGGACGCACATTGGTGTCTCACAGAAGAGCCCACATTCCCAATTGGGGGCACACCAGCGTGGAGTGTAAGGTTGTTTAGAACGGCGTACCTTGAGGCCGTGTGAAGGCCGTACAAACGAGAGCTTTCGAGCGAACAGGGCAGCGCTTCGCCATCGTCGTTGCACGTTCACGGAGCTTAATCAAACGAATGCATTTACTTCCTGTGGCTCAAACGCAAGAGAGGAGTTGGAAGGCATCCAGTGCCCTTTGACAGTTGTTACAACGAACGTGAGTGCACGGTGTCTCGTGAAATAAAGCCCTAGCACTGTTGAAGCCCTCCTTTAACGCATGCTTCTTCGCTCCTATGGCACTCTGACGGGGGAAATCTGGACTTTTGCTTGAGGCCGGGGTGGGGCGAGGGCACTCACAGTTCTTGTGCCGGCGAGCTCCCGAGCGCTCCTGCTGAAGCTCCCAGCAAGGAACTGAGAGCAGCAGGCCTCACACGCGTAAACTCAGACTTCTGCTGTCACGAGTAAACTCAGACTTCTTGTGGGAGGCCTTCCGGCAGCAAAGAGAAGGTGGGCGCGAGCAGTGTACTTCAGGCAGCTTAGGACCCGCCACTGTCTCGTTTACCACGGAGGGGAATAAGGTTTAGCCAGGGTCGCCCAGCTTCAAACCGGAGCTCCTATAGGGATCCTCAGCGGTTTCTGATTACCTCAAGGAAACACAACGGGAGGAACAGGGCCCTTCCGTGGAGGCCCGTTTGGGCACAGGGACCTCTGCGTGGGAGCTACTGGGTAAGTGTGGCAGTCCCTTAGGTAGGCCTCAGTGAGCGAGGCTCTCTGGCTCATGCCTAGCTCTGTAAAGAAGTGTGGCAAACGTACGTACTGCTCCTCAGGCTGGGCGCACAGCCTAGCTTTCGCTTCTATGAGAGTGCTGTCCCGAGTCTCTTCCTGGAGCCAGTCGTCAGCACGGTGCCTTTTGGCACTGCAGTTCTCTTTCAGTCAAGGAGGCCGTTCGACTGGCAAAGGGAGTCTGCGCAGCACTGCTTTCGCGAGGCTCTTTGACGACTGGGGCACTCAAGCCAGGCAAGCCAGAGAGCAGTACGTTGCCCTTGCTCTGAATGTGAAGAGCTTCCTCCAGGGGCCTGTTTAGGCTAAGGTTCCTCTAGAAGCCAGGAGCCGCCGTTCCGGCACGGAGAGAAGTCATCCTGCGAAATTGGCGAACGAGCTCCTATCCTGTGTGCCCCCAGGAGCGTCGCAGAGTTAAGGCACTCCGTGGTGGAGTCTGGCCTCATGGAAACCACTGCACACCCAACTCCCCCGACGTGAAACGCTGGAACTTACCTTGAGGCCTGAGGTCACCTTTCGTTTGGCCGGAGCTGAACATGTAGTGCCGTGGGAGGAGTTTCTAGCAAGGTATTGCCAGCACGGTTTTCCGCTTTGAGAGAACACGCAGCCTCGGCCCACAACGACAATCCTGCCGTGCAGAGACGTCGGGCCGCTAGTGCTGTTCGGGCAGCTTTGAAGCCAAGCGCACGGCGCCTCCAAACGGGGAGAAAGCGTACTCTCCCATCCGCGTCCCACTTTCAAGCTGAATGACGCAGCATGTTTCTCGGAAGGTTCTGCCGAGCTATCTAGTACAAGGGAGAGAGTGCCTGCCTCTGCCGAGAAAGGTTTTGACGTGGGGATTGCTGGACGTGCGGAAGAGCGTTCCCCAGGCCGTGCCACGTTTAGGCTTTGGTGATTCTGGATGTTCCCAAGGGTCCAGAATTGTCCCCGGGAAAGCTGTCCTTTTTCTCTTTCTCCGGCTGGAAGTAAACATCTGGCAACCGACTGCCGTAAGCAGGCGTCCTGGGGGAGCCCCCCCCCCCGGTTTCCTTTGGGACGCACATTGGTGTCTCACAGAAGAGCCCACATTCCCAATTGGGGGCACACCAGCGTGGAGTGTAAGGTTGTTTAGAACGGCGTACCTTGAGGCCGTGTGAAGGCCGTACAAACGAGAGCTTTCGAGCGAACAGGGCAGCGCTTCGCCATCGTCGTTGCACGTTCACGGAGCTTAATCAAACGAATGCATTTACTTCCTGTGGCTCAAACGCAAGAGAGGAGTTGGAAGGCATCCAGTGCCCTTTGACAGTTGTTACAACGAACGTGAGTGCACGGTGTCTCGTGAAATAAAGCCCTAGCACTGTTGAAGCCCTCCTTTAACGCATGCTTCTTCGCTCCTATGGCACTCTGACGGGGGAAATCTGGACTTTTGCTTGAGGCCGGGGTGGGGCGAGGGCACTCACAGTTCTTGTGCCGGCGAGCTCCCGAGCGCTCCTGCTGAAGCTCCCAGCAAGGAACTGAGAGCAGCAGGCCTCACACGCGTAAACTCAGACTTCTGCTGTCACGAGTAAACTCAGACTTCTTGTGGGAGGCCTTCCGGCAGCAAAGAGAAGGTGGGCGCGAGCAGTGTACTTCAGGCAGCTTAGGACCCGCCACTGTCTCGTTTACCACGGAGGGGAATAAGCTTTAGCCAGGGTCGCCCAGCTTCAAACCGGAGCTCCTATAGGGATCCTCAGCGGTTTCTGATTACCTCAAGGAAACACAACGGGAGGAACAGGGCCCTTCCGTGGAGGCCCGTTTGGGCACAGGGACCTCTGCGTGGGAGCTACTGGGTAAGTGTGGCAGTCCCTTAGGTAGGCCTCAGTGACCGAGGCTCTCTGGCTCATGCCTAGCTCTGTAAAGAAGTGTGGCAAACGTACGTACTGCTCCTCAGGCTGGGCGCACAGCCTAGCTTTCGCTTCTATGAGAGTGCTGTCCCGAGTCTCTTCCTGGAGCCAGTCGTCAGCACGGTGCCTTTTGGCACTGCAGTTCTCTTTCAGTCAAGGAGGCCGTTCGACTGGCAAAGGGAGTCTGCGCAGCACTGCTTTCGCGAGGCTCTTTGACGACTGGGGCACTCAAGCCAGGCAAGCCAGAGAGCAGTACGTTGCCCTTGCTCTGAATGTGAAGAGCTTCCTCCAGGGGCCTGTTTAGGCTAAGGTTCCTCTAGAAGCCAGGAGCCGCCGTTCCGGCACGGAGAGAAGTCATCCTGCGAAATTGGCGAACGAGCTCCTATCCTGTGTGCCCCCAGGAGCGTCGCAGAGTTAAGGCACTCCGTGGTGGAGTCTGGCCTCATGGAAACCACTGCACACCCAACTCCCCCGACGTGAAACGCTGGAACTTACCTTGAGGCCTGAGGTCACCTTTCGTTTGGCCGGAGCTGAACATGTAGTGCCGTGGGAGGAGTTTCTAGCAAGGTATTGCCAGCACGGTTTTCCGCTTTGAGAGAACACGCAGCCTCGGCCCACAACGACAATCCTGCCGTGCAGAGACGTCGGGCCGCTAGTGCTGTTCGGGCAGCTTTGAAGCCAAGCGCACGGCGCCTCCAAACGGGGAGAAAGCGTACTCTCCCATCCGCGTCCCACTTTCAAGCTGAATGACGCAGCATGTTTCTCGGAAGGTTCTGCCGAGCTATCTAGTACAAGGGAGAGAGTGCCTGCCTCTGCCGAGAAAGGTTTTGATGTGGGGATTGCTGGACGTGCGGAAGAGCGTTCCCCAGGCCGTGCCACGTTTAGGCTTTGGTGATTCTGGATGTTCCCAAGGGTCCAGAATTGTCCCCGGGAAAGCTGTCCTTTTTCTCTTTCTCCGGCTGGAAGTAAACATCTGGCAACCGACTGCCGTAAGCAGGCGTCCTGGGGGAGCCCCCCCCCCCGGTTTCCTTTGGGACGCACATTGGTGTCTCACAGAAGAGCCCACATTCCCAATTGGGGGCACACCAGCGTGGAGTGTAAGGTTGTTTAGAACGGCGTACCTTGAGGCCGTGTGAAGGCCGTACAAACGAGAGCTTTCGAGCGAACAGGGCAGCGCTTCGCCATCGTCGTTGCACGTTCACGGAGCTTAATCAAACGAATGCATTTACTTCCTGTGGCTCAAACGCAAGAGAGGAGTTGGAAGGCATCCAGTGCCCTTTGACAGTTGTTACAACGAACGTGAGTGCACGGTGTCTCGTGAAATAAAGCCCTAGCACTGTTGAAGCCCTCCTTTAACGCATGCTTCTTCGCTCCTATGGCACTCTGACGGGGGAAATCTGGACTTTTGCTTGAGGCCGGGGTGGGGCGAGGGCACTCACAGTTCTTGTGCCGGCGAGCTCCCGAGCGCTCCTGCTGAAGCTCCCAGCAAGGAACTGAGAGCAGCAGGCCTCACACGCGTAAACTCAGACTTCTGCTGTCACGAGTAAACTCCGACTTCTTGTGGGAGGCCTTCCGGCAGCAAAGAGAAGGTGGGCGCGAGCAGTGTACTTCAGGCAGCTTAGGACCCGCCACTGTCTCGTTTACCACGGAGGGGAATAAGCTTTAGCCAGGGTCGCCCAGCTTCAAACCGGAGCTCCTATAGGGATCCTCAGCGGTTTCTGATTACCTCAAGGAAACACAACGGGAGGAACAGGGCCCTTCCGTGGAGGCCCGTTTGGGCACAGGGACCTCTGCGTGGGAGCTACTGGGTAAGTGTGGCAGTCCCTTAGGTAGGCCTCAGTGACCGAGGCTCTCTGGCTCATGCCTAGCTCTGTAAAGAAGTGTGGCAAACGTACGTACTGCTCCTCAGGCTGGGCGCACAGCCTAGCTTTCGCTTCTATGAGAGTGCTGTCCCGAGTCTCTTCCTGGAGCCAGTCGTCAGCACGGTGCCTTTTGGCACTGCAGTTCTCTTTCAGTCAAGGAGGCCGTTCGACTGGCAAAGGGAGTCTGCGCAGCACTGCTTTCGCGAGGCTCTTTGACGACTGGGGCACTCAAGCCAGGCAAGCCAGAGAGCAGTACGTTGCCCTTGCTCTGAATGTGAAGAGCTTCCTCCAGGGGCCTGTTTAGGCTAAGGTTCCTCTAGAAGCCAGGAGCCGCCGTTCCGGCACGGAGAGAAGTCATCCTGCGAAATTGGCGAACGAGCTCCTATCCTGTGTGCCCCCAGGAGCGTCGCAGAGTTAAGGCACTCCGTGGTGGAGTCTGGCCTCATGGAAACCACTGCACACCCAACTCCCCCGACGTGAAACGCTGGAACTTACCTTGAGGCCTGAGGTCACCTTTCGTTTGGCCGGAGCTGAACATGTAGTGCCGTGGGAGGAGTTTCTAGCAAGGTATTGCCAGCACGGTTTTCCGCTTTGAGAGAACACGCAGCCTCGGCCCACAACGACAATCCTGCCGTGCAGAGACGTCGGGCCGCTAGTGCTGTTCGGGCAGCTTTGAAGCCAAGCGCACGGCGCCTCCAAACGGGGAGAAAGCGTACTCTCCCATCCGCGTCCCACTTTCAAGCTGAATGACGCAGCATGTTTCTCGGAAGGTTCTGCCGAGCTATCTAGTACAAGGGAGAGAGTGCCTGCCTCTGCCGAGAAAGGTTTTGACGTGGGGATTGCTGGACGTGCGGAAGAGCGTTCCCCAGGCCGTGCCAAGTTTAGGCTTTGGTGATTCTGGATGTTCCCAAGGGTCCAGAATTGTCCCCGGGAAAGCTGTCCTTTTTCTCTTTCTCCGGCTGGAAGTAAACATCTGGCAACCGACTGCCGTAAGCAGGCGTCCTGGGGGAGCCCCCCCCCCCCCGGTTTCCTTTGGGACGCACATTGGTGTCTCACAGAAGAGCCCACATTCCCAATTGGGGGCACACCAGCGTGGAGTGTAAGGTTGTTTAGAACGGCGTACCTTGAGGCCGTGTGAAGGCCGTACAAACGAGAGCTTTCGAGCGAACAGGGCAGCGCTTCGCCATCGTCGTTGCACGTTCACGGAGCTTAATCAAACGAATGCATTTACTTCCTGTGGCTCAAACGCAAGAGAGGAGTTGGAAGGCATCCAGTGCCCTTTGACAGTTGTTACAACGAACGTGAGTGCACGGTGTCTCGTGAAATAAAGCCCTAGCACTGTTGAAGCCCTCCTTTAACGCATGCTTCTTCGCTCCTATGGCACTCTGACGGGGGAAATCTGGACTTTTGCTTGAGGCCGGGGTGGGGCGAGGGCACTCACAGTTCTTGTGCCGGCGAGCTCCCGAGCGCTCCTGCTGAAGCTCCCAGCAAGGAACTGAGAGCAGCAGGCCTCACACGCGTAAACTCAGACTTCTGCTGTCACGAGTAAACTCCGACTTCTTGTGGGAGGCCTTCCGGCAGCAAAGAGAAGGTGGGCGCGAGCAGTGTACTTCAGGCAGCTTAGGACCCGCCACTGTCTCGTTTACCACGGAGGGGAATAAGGTTTAGCCAGGGTCGCCCAGCTTCAAACCGGAGCTCCTATAGGGATCCTCAGCGGTTTCTGATTACCTCAAGGAAACACAACGGGAGGAACAGGGCCCTTCCGTGGAGGCCCGTTTGGGCACAGGGACCTCTGCGTGGGAGCTACTGGGTAAGTGTGGCAGTCCCTTAGGTAGGCCTCAGTGACCGAGGCTCTCTGGCTCATGCCTAGCTCTGTAAAGAAGTGTGGCAAACGTACGTACTGCTCCTCAGGCTGGGCGCACAGCCTAGCTTTCGCTTCTATGAGAGTGCTGTCCCGAGTCTCTTCCTGGAGCCAGTCGTCAGCACGGTGCCTTTTGGCACTGCAGTTCTCTTTCAGTCAAGGAGGCCGTTCGACTGGCAAAGGGAGTCTGCGCAGCACTGCTTTCGCGAGGCTCTTTGACGACTGGGGCACTCAAGCCAGGCAAGCCAGAGAGCAGTACGTTGCCCTTGCTCTGAATGTGAAGAGCTTCCTCCAGGGGCCTGTTTAGGCTAAGGTTCCTCTAGAAGCCAGGAGCCGCCGTTCCGGCACGGAGAGAAGTCATCCTGCGAAATTGGCGAACGAGCTCCTATCCTGTGTGCCCCCAGGAGCGTCGCAGAGTTAAGGCACTCCGTGGTGGAGTCTGGCCTCATGGAAACCACTGCACACCCAACTCCCCCGACGTGAAACGCTGGAACTTACCTTGAGGCCTGAGGTCACCTTTCGTTTGGCCGGAGCTGAACATGTAGTGCCGTGGGAGGAGTTTCTAGCAAGGTATTGCCAGCACGGTTTTCCGCTTTGAGAGAACACGCAGCCTCGGCCCACAACGACAATCCTGCCGTGCAGAGACGTCGGGCCGCTAGTGCTGTTCGGGCAGCTTTGAAGCCAAGCGCACGGCGCCTCCAAACGGGGAGAAAGCGTACTCTCCCATCCGCGTCCCACTTTCAAGCTGAATGACGCAGCATGTTTCTCGGAAGGTTCTGCCGAGCTATCTAGTACAAGGGAGAGAGTGCCTGCCTCTGCCGAGAAAGGTTTTGACGTGGGGATTGCTGGACGTGCGGAAGAGCGTTCCCCAGGCCGTGCCAAGTTTAGGCTTTGGTGATTCTGGATGTTCCCAAGGGTCCAGAATTGTCCCCGGGAAAGCTGTCCTTTTTCTCTTTCTCCGGCTGGAAGTAAACATCTGGCAACCGACTGCCGTAAGCAGGCGTCCTGGGGGAGCCCCCCCCCCCGGTTTCCTTTGGGACGCACATTGGTGTCTCACAGAAGAGCCCACATTCCCAATTGGGGGCACACCAGCGTGGAGTGTAAGGTTGTTTAGAACGGCGTACCTTGAGGCCGTGTGAAGGCCGTACAAACGAGAGCTTTCGAGCGAACAGGGCAGCGCTTCGCCATCGTCGTTGCACGTTCACGGAGCTTAATCAAACGAATGCATTTACTTCCTGTGGCTCAAACGCAAGAGAGGAGTTGGAAGGCATCCAGTGCCCTTTGACAGTTGTTACAACGAACGTGAGTGCACGGTGTCTCGTGAAATAAAGCCCTAGCACTGTTGAAGCCCTCCTTTAACGCATGCTTCTTCGCTCCTATGGCACTCTGACGGGGGAAATCTGGACTTTTGCTTGAGGCCGGGGTGGGGCGAGGGCACTCACAGTTCTTGTGCCGGCGAGCTCCCGAGCGCTCCTGCTGAAGCTCCCAGCAAGGAACTGAGAGCAGCAGGCCTCACACGCGTAAACTCAGACTTCTGCTGTCACGAGTAAACTCAGACTTCTTGTGGGAGGCCTTCCGGCAGCAAAGAGAAGGTGGGCGCGAGCAGTGTACTTCAGGCAGCTTAGGACCCGCCACTGTCTCGTTTACCACGGAGGGGAATAAGGTTTAGCCAGGGTCGCCCAGCTTCAAACCGGAGCTCCTATAGGGATCCTCAGCGGTTTCTGATTACCTCAAGGAAACACAACGGGAGGAACAGGGCCCTTCCGTGGAGGCCCGTTTGGGCACAGGGACCTCTGCGTGGGAGCTACTGGGTAAGTGTGGCAGTCCCTTAGGTAGGCCTCAGTGACCGAGGCTCTCTGGCTCATGCCTAGCTCTGTAAAGAAGTGTGGCAAACGTACGTACTGCTCCTCAGGCTGGGCGCACAGCCTAGCTTTCGCTTCTATGAGAGTGCTGTCCCGAGTCTCTTCCTGGAGCCAGTCGTCAGCACGGTGCCTTTTGGCACTGCAGTTCTCTTTCAGTCAAGGAGGCCGTTCGACTGGCAAAGGGAGTCTGCGCAGCACTGCTTTCGCGAGGCTCTTTGACGACTGGGGCACTCAAGCCAGGCAAGCCAGAGAGCAGTACGTTGCCCTTGCTCTGAATGTGAAGAGCTTCCTCCAGGGGCCTGTTTAGGCTAAGGTTCCTCTAGAAGCCAGGAGCCGCCGTTCCGGCACGGAGAGAAGTCATCCTGCGAAATTGGCGAACGAGCTCCTATCCTGTGTGCCCCCAGGAGCGTCGCAGAGTTAAGGCACTCCGTGGTGGAGTCTGGCCTCATGGAAACCACTGCACACCCAACTCCCCCGACGTGAAACGCTGGAACTTACCTTGAGGCCTGAGGTCACCTTTCGTTTGGCCGGAGCTGAACATGTAGTGCCGTGGGAGGAGTTTCTAGCAAGGTATTGCCAGCACGGTTTTCCGCTTTGAGAGAACACGCAGCCTCGGCCCACAACGACAATCCTGCCGTGCAGAGACGTCGGGCCGCTAGTGCTGTTCGGGCAGCTTTGAAGCCAAGCGCACGGCGCCTCCAAACGGGGAGAAAGCGTACTCTCCCATCCGCGTCCCACTTTCAAGCTGAATGACGCAGCATGTTTCTCGGAAGGTTCTGCCGAGCTATCTAGTACAAGGGAGAGAGTGCCTGCCTCTGCCGAGAAAGGTTTTGACGTGGGGATTGCTGGACGTGCGGAAGAGCGTTCCCCAGGCCGTGCCAAGTTTAGGCTTTGGTGATTCTGGATGTTCCCAAGGGTCCAGAATTGTCCCCGGGAAAGCTGTCCTTTTTCTCTTTCTCCGGCTGGAAGTAAACATCTGGCAACCGACTGCCGTAAGCAGGCGTCCTGGGGGAGCCTCCCCCCCCCCCCTGGTTTCCTTTGGGACGCACATTGGTGTCTCACAGAAGAGCCCACATTCCCAATTGGGGGCACACCAGCGTGGAGTGTAAGGTTGTTTAGAACGGCGTACCTTGAGGCCGAGTGAAGGCCGTACAAACGAGAGCTTTCGAGCGAACAGGGCAGCGCTTCGCCATCGTCGTTGCACGTTCACGGAGCTTAATCAAACGAATGCATTTACTTCCTGTGGCTCAAACGCAAGAGAGGAGTTGGAAGGCATCCAGTGCCCTTTGACAGTTGTTACAACGAACGTGAGTGCACGGTGTCTCGTGAAATAAAGCCCTAGCACTGTTGAAGCCCTCCTTTAACGCATGCTTCTTCGCTCCTATGGCACTCTGACGGGGGAAATCTGGACTTTTGCTTGAGGCCGGGGTGGGGCGAGGGCACTCACAGTTCTTGTGCCGGCGAGCTCCCGAGCGCTCCTGCTGAAGCTCCCAGCAAGGAACTGAGAGCAGCAGGCCTCACACGCGTAAACTCAGACTTCTGCTGTCACGAGTAAACTCAGACTTCTTGTGGGAGGCCTTCCGGCAGCAAAGAGAAGGTGGGCGCGAGCAGTGTACTTCAGGCAGCTTAGGACCCGCCACTGTCTCGTTTACCACGGAGGGGAATAAGCTTTAGCCAGGGTCGCCCAGCTTCAAACCGGAGCTCCTATAGGGATCCTCAGCGGTTTCTGATTACCTCAAGGAAACACAACGGGAGGAACAGGGCCCTTCCGTGGAGGCCCGTTTGGGCACAGGGACCTCTGCGTGGGAGCTACTGGGTAAGTGTGGCAGTCCCTTAGGTAGGCCTCAGTGACCGAGGCTCTCTGGCTCATGCCTAGCTCTGTAAAGAAGTGTGGCAAACGTACGTACTGCTCCTCAGGCTGGGCGCACAGCCTAGCTTTCGCTTCTATGAGAGTGCTGTCCCGAGTCTCTTCCTGGAGCCAGTCGTCAGCACGGTGCCTTTTGGCACTGCAGTTCTCTTTCAGTCAAGGAGGCCGTTCGACTGGCAAAGGGAGTCTGCGCAGCACTGCTTTCGCGAGGCTCTTTGACGACTGGGGCACTCAAGCCAGGCAAGCCAGAGAGCAGTACGTTGCCCTTGCTCTGAATGTGAAGAGCTTCCTCCAGGGGCCTGTTTAGGCTAAGGTTCCTCTAGAAGCCAGGAGCCGCCGTTCCGGCACGGAGAGAAGTCATCCTGCGAAATTGGCGAACGAGCTCCTATCCTGTGTGCCCCCAGGAGCGTCGCAGAGTTAAGGCACTCCGTGGTGGAGTCTGGCCTCATGGAAACCACTGCACACCCAACTCCCCCGACGTGAAACGCTGGAACTTACCTTGAGGCCTGAGGTCACCTTTCGTTTGGCCGGAGCTGAACATGTAGTGCCGTGGGAGGAGTTTCTAGCAAGGTATTGCCAGCACGGTTTTCCGCTTTGAGAGAACACGCAGCCTCGGCCCACAACGACAATCCTGCCGTGCAGAGACGTCGGGCCGCTAGTGCTGTTCGGGCAGCTTTGAAGCCAAGCGCACGGCGCCTCCAAACGGGGAGAAAGCGTACTCTCCCATCCGCGTCCCACTTTCAAGCTGAATGACGCAGCATGTTTCTCGGAAGGTTCTGCCGAGCTATCTAGTACAAGGGAGAGAGTGCCTGCCTCTGCCGAGAAAGGTTTTGACGTGGGGATTGCTGGACGTGCGGAAGAGCGTTCCCCAGGCCGTGCCAAGTTTAGGCTTTGGTGATTCTGGATGTTCCCAAGGGTCCAGAATTGTCCCCGGGAAAGCTGTCCTTTTTCTCTTTCTCCGGCTGGAAGTAAACATCTGGCAACCGACTGCCGTAAGCAGGCGTCCTGGGGGAGCCTCCCCCCCCCCCCTGGTTTCCTTTGGGACGCACATTGGTGTCTCACAGAAGAGCCCACATTCCCAATTGGGGGCACACCAGCGTGGAGTGTAAGGTTGTTTAGAACGGCGTACCTTGAGGCCGAGTGAAGGCCGTACAAACGAGAGCTTTCGAGCGAACAGGGCAGCGCTTCGCCATCGTCGTTGCACGTTCACGGAGCTTAATCAAACGAATGCATTTACTTCCTGTGGCTCAAACGCAAGAGAGGAGTTGGAAGGCATCCAGTGCCCTTTGACAGTTGTTACAACGAACGTGAGTGCACGGTGTCTCGTGAAATAAAGCCCTAGCACTGTTGAAGCCCTCCTTTAACGCATGCTTCTTCGCTCCTATGGCACTCTGACGGGGGAAATCTGGACTTTTGCTTGAGGCCGGGGTGGGGCGAGGGCACTCACAGTTCTTGTGCCGGCGAGCTCCCGAGCGCTCCTGCTGAAGCTCCCAGCAAGGAACTGAGAGCAGCAGGCCTCACACGCGTAAACTCAGACTTCTGCTGTCACGAGTAAACTCCGACTTCTTGTGGGAGGCCTTCCGGCAGCAAAGAGAAGGTGGGCGCGAGCAGTGTACTTCAGGCAGCTTAGGACCCGCCACTGTCTCGTTTACCACGGAGGGGAATAAGCTTTAGCCAGGGTCGCCCAGCTTCAAACCGGAGCTCCTATAGGGATCCTCAGCGGTTTCTGATTACCTCAAGGAAACACAACGGGAGGAACAGGGCCCTTCCGTGGAGGCCCGTTTGGGCACAGGGACCTCTGCGTGGGAGCTACTGGGTAAGTGTGGCAGTCCCTTAGGTAGGCCTCAGTGACCGAGGCTCTCTGGCTCATGCCTAGCTCTGTAAAGAAGTGTGGCAAACGTACGTACTGCTCCTCAGGCTGGGCGCACAGCCTAGCTTTCGCTTCTATGAGAGTGCTGTCCCGAGTCTCTTCCTGGAGCCAGTCGTCAGCACGGTGCCTTTTGGCACTGCAGTTCTCTTTCAGTCAAGGAGGCCGTTCGACTGGCAAAGGGAGTCTGCGCAGCACTGCTTTCGCGAGGCTCTTTGACGACTGGGGCACTCAAGCCAGGCAAGCCAGAGAGCAGTACGTTGCCCTTGCTCTGAATGTGAAGAGCTTCCTCCAGGGGCCTGTTTAGGCTAAGGTTCCTCTAGAAGCCAGGAGCCGCCGTTCCGGCACGGAGAGAAGTCATCCTGCGAAATTGGCGAACGAGCTCCTATCCTGTGTGCCCCCAGGAGCGTCGCAGAGTTAAGGCACTCCGTGGTGGAGTCTGGCCTCATGGAAACCACTGCACACCCAACTCCCCCGACGTGAAACGCTGGAACTTACCTTGAGGCCTGAGGTCACCTTTCGTTTGGCCGGAGCTGAACATGTAGTGCCGTGGGAGGAGTTTCTAGCAAGGTATTGCCAGCACGGTTTTCCGCTTTGAGAGAACACGCAGCCTCGGCCCACAACGACAATCCTGCCGTGCAGAGACGTCGGGCCGCTAGTGCTGTTCGGGCAGCTTTGAAGCCAAGCGCACGGCGCCTCCAAACGGGGAGAAAGCGTACTCTCCCATCCGCGTCCCACTTTCAAGCTGAATGACGCAGCATGTTTCTCGGAAGGTTCTGCCGAGCTATCTAGTACAAGGGAGAGAGTGCCTGCCTCTGCCGAGAAAGGTTTTGACGTGGGGATTGCTGGACGTGCGGAAGAGCGTTCCCCAGGCCGTGCCAAGTTTAGGCTTTGGTGATTCTGGATGTTCCCAAGGGTCCAGAATTGTCCCCGGGAAAGCTGTCCTTTTTCTCTTTCTCCGGCTGGAAGTAAACATCTGGCAACCGACTGCCGTAAGCAGGCGTCCTGGGGGAGCCTCCCCCCCCCCCTGGTTTCCTTTGGGACGCACATTGGTGTCTCACAGAAGAGCCCACATTCCCAATTGGGGGCACACCAGCGTGGAGTGTAAGGTTGTTTAGAACGGCGTACCTTGAGGCCGAGTGAAGGCCGTACAAACGAGAGCTTTCGAGCGAACAGGGCAGCGCTTCGCCATCGTCGTTGCACGTTCACGGAGCTTAATCAAACGAATGCATTTACTTCCTGTGGCTCAAACGCAAGAGAGGAGTTGGAAGGCATCCAGTGCCCTTTGACAGTTGTTACAACGAACGTGAGTGCACGGTGTCTCGTGAAATAAAGCCCTAGCACTGTTGAAGCCCTCCTTTAACGCATGCTTCTTCGCTCCTATGGCACTCTGACGGGGGAAATCTGGACTTTTGCTTGAGGCCGGGGTGGGGCGAGGGCACTCACAGTTCTTGTGCCGGCGAGCTCCCGAGCGCTCCTGCTGAAGCTCCCAGCAAGGAACTGAGAGCAGCAGGCCTCACACGCGTAAACTCAGACTTCTGCTGTCACGAGTAAACTCAGACTTCTTGTGGGAGGCCTTCCGGCAGCAAAGAGAAGGTGGGCGCGAGCAGTGTACTTCAGGCAGCTTAGGACCCGCCACTGTCTCGTTTACCACGGAGGGGAATAAGGTTTAGCCAGGGTCGCCCAGCTTCAAACCGGAGCTCCTATAGGGATCCTCAGCGGTTTCTGATTACCTCAAGGAAACACAACGGGAGGAACAGGGCCCTTCCGTGGAGGCCCGTTTGGGCACAGGGACCTCTGCGTGGGAGCTACTGGGTAAGTGTGGCAGTCCCTTAGGTAGGCCTCAGTGACCGAGGCTCTCTGGCTCATGCCTAGCTCTGTAAAGAAGTGTGGCAAACGTACGTACTGCTCCTCAGGCTGGGCGCACAGCCTAGCTTTCGCTTCTATGAGAGTGCTGTCCCGAGTCTCTTCCTGGAGCCAGTCGTCAGCACGGTGTCTTTTGGCACTGCAGTTCTCTTTCAGTCAAGGAGGCCGTTCGACTGGCAAAGGGAGTCTGCGCAGCACTGCTTTCGCGAGGCTCTTTGACGACTGGGGCACTCAAGCCAGGCAAGCCAGAGAGCAGTACGTTGCCCTTGCTCTGAATGTGAAGAGCTTCCTCCAGGGGCCTGTTTAGGCTAAGGTTCCTCTAGAAGCCAGGAGCCGCCGTTCCGGCACGGAGAGAAGTCATCCTGCGAAATTGGCGAACGAGCTCCTATCCTGTGTGCCCCCAGGAGCGTCGCAGAGTTAAGGCACTCCGTGGTGGAGTCTGGCCTCATGGAAACCACTGCACACCCAACTCCCCCGACGTGAAACGCTGGAACTTACCTTGAGGCCTGAGGTCACCTTTCGTTTGGCCGGAGCTGAACATGTAGTGCCGTGGGAGGAGTTTCTAGCAAGGTATTGCCAGCACGGTTTTCCGCTTTGAGAGAACACGCAGCCTCGGCCCACAACGACAATCCTGCCGTGCAGAGACGTCGGGCCGCTAGTGCTGTTCGGGCAGCTTTGAAGCCAAGCGCACGGCGCCTCCAAACGGGGAGAAAGCGTACTCTCCCATCCGCGTCCCACTTTCAAGCTGAATGACGCAGCATGTTTCTCGGAAGGTTCTGCCGAGCTATCTAGTACAAGGGAGAGAGTGCCTGCCTCTGCCGAGAAAGGTTTTGACGTGGGGATTGCTGGACGTGCGGAAGAGCGTTCCCCAGGCCGTGCCAAGTTTAGGCTTTGGTGATTCTGGATGTTCCCAAGGGTCCAGAATTGTCCCCGGGAAAGCTGTCCTTTTTCTCTTTCTCCGGCTGGAAGTAAACATCTGGCAACCGACTGCCGTAAGCAGGCGTCCTGGGGGAGCCCCCCCCCCCCGGTTTCCTTTGGGACGCACATTGGTGTCTCACAGAAGAGCCCACATTCCCAATTGGGGGCACACCAGCGTGGAGTGTAAGGTTGTTTAGAACGGCGTACCTTGAGGCCGTGTGAAGGCCGTACAAACGAGAGCTTTCGAGCGAACAGGGCAGCGCTTCGCCATCGTCGTTGCACGTTCACGGAGCTTAATCAAACGAATGCATTTACTTCCTGTGGCTCAAACGCAAGAGAGGAGTTGGAAGGCATCCAGTGCCCTTTGACAGTTGTTACAACGAACGTGAGTGCACGGTGTCTCGTGAAATAAAGCCCTAGCACTGTTGAAGCCCTCCTTTAACGCATGCTTCTTCGCTCCTATGGCACTCTGACGGGGGAAATCTGGACTTTTGCTTGAGGCCGGGGTGGGGCGAGGGCACTCACAGTTCTTGTGCCGGCGAGCTCCCGAGCGCTCCTGCTGAAGCTCCCAGCAAGGAACTGAGAGCAGCAGGCCTCACACGCGTAAACTCAGACTTCTGCTGTCACGAGTAAACTCAGACTTCTTGTGGGAGGCCTTCCGGCAGCAAAGAGAAGGTGGGCGCGAGCAGTGTACTTCAGGCAGCTTAGGACCCGCCACTGTCTCGTTTACCACGGAGGGGAATAAGGTTTAGCCAGGGTCGCCCAGCTTCAAACCGGAGCTCCTATAGGGATCCTCAGCGGTTTCTGATTACCTCAAGGAAACACAACGGGAGGAACAGGGCCCTTCCGTGGAGGCCCGTTTGGGCACAGGGACCTCTGCGTGGGAGCTACTGGGTAAGTGTGGCAGTCCCTTAGGTAGGCCTCAGTGACCGAGGCTCTCTGGCTCATGCCTAGCTGTGTAAAGAAGTGTGGCAAACGTACGTACTGCTCCTCAGGCTGGGCGCACAGCCTAGCTTTCGCTTCTATGAGAGTGCTGTCCCGAGTCTCTTCCTGGAGCCAGTCGTCAGCACGGTGCCTTTTGGCACTGCAGTTCTCTTTCAGTCAAGGAGGCCGTTCGACTGGCAAAGGGAGTCTGCGCAGCACTGCTTTCGCGAGGCTCTTTGACGACTGGGGCACTCAAGCCAGGCAAGCCAGAGAGCAGTACGTTGCCCTTGCTCTGAATGTGAAGAGCTTCCTCCAGGGGCCTGTTTAGGCTAAGGTTCCTCTAGAAGCCAGGAGCCGCCGTTCCGGCACGGAGAGAAGTCATCCTGCGAAATTGGCGAACGAGCTCCTATCCTGTGTGCCCCCAGGAGCGTCGCAGAGTTAAGGCACTCCGTGGTGGAGTCTGGCCTCATGGAAACCACTGCACACCCAACTCCCCCGACGTGAAACGCTGGAACTTACCTTGAGGCCTGAGGTCACCTTTCGTTTGGCCGGAGCTGAACATGTAGTGCCGTGGGAGGAGTTTCTAGCAAGGTATTGCCAGCACGGTTTTCCGCTTTGAGAGAACACGCAGCCTCGGCCCACAACGACAATCCTGCCGTGCAGAGACGTCGGGCCGCTAGTGCTGTTCGGGCAGCTTTGAAGCCAAGCGCACGGCGCCTCCAAACGGGGAGAAAGCGTACTCTCCCATCCGCGTCCCACTTTCAAGCTGAATGACGCAGCATGTTTCTCGGAAGGTTCTGCCGAGCTATCTAGTACAAGGGAGAGAGTGCCTGCCTCTGCCGAGAAAGGTTTTGACGTGGGGATTGCTGGACGTGCGGAAGAGCGTTCCCCAGGCCGTGCCAAGTTTAGGCTTTGGTGATTCTGGATGTTCCCAAGGGTCCAGAATTGTCCCCGGGAAAGCTGTCCTTTTTCTCTTTCTCCGGCTGGAAGTAAACATCTGGCAACCGACTGCCGTAAGCAGGCGTCCTGGGGGAGCCTCCCCCCCCCCCCGGTTTCCTTTGGGACGCACATTGGTGTCTCACAGAAGAGCCCACATTCCCAATTGGGGGCACACCAGCGTGGAGTGTAAGGTTGTTTAGAACGGCGTACCTTGAGGCCGTGTGAAGGCCGTACAAACGAGAGCTTTCGAGCGAACAGGGCAGCGCTTCGCCATCGTCGTTGCACGTTCACGGAGCTTAATCAAACGAATGCATTTACTTCCTGTGGCTCAAACGCAAGAGAGGAGTTGGAAGGCATCCAGTGCCCTTTGACAGTTGTTACAACGAACGTGAGTGCACGGTGTCTCGTGAAATAAAGCCCTAGCACTGTTGAAGCCCTCCTTTAACGCATGCTTCTTCGCTCCTATGGCACTCTGACGGGGGAAATCTGGACTTTTGCTTGAGGCCGGGGTGGGGCGAGGGCACTCACAGTTCTTGTGCCGGCGAGCTCCCGAGCGCTCCTGCTGAAGCTCCCAGCAAGGAACTGAGAGCAGCAGGCCTCACACGCGTAAACTCAGACTTCTGCTGTCACGAGTAAACTCAGACTTCTTGTGGGAGGCCTTCCGGCAGCAAAGAGAAGGTGGGCGCGAGCAGTGTACTTCAGGCAGCTTAGGACCCGCCACTGTCTCGTTTACCACGGAGGGGAATAAGGTTTAGCCAGGGTCGCCCAGCTTCAAACCGGAGCTCCTATAGGGATCCTCAGCGGTTTCTGATTACCTCAAGGAAACACAACGGGAGGAACAGGGCCCTTCCGTGGAGGCCCGTTTGGGCACAGGGACCTCTGCGTGGGAGCTACTGGGTAAGTGTGGCAGTCCCTTAGGTAGGCCTCAGTGACCGAGGCTCTCTGGCTCATGCCTAGCTCTGTAAAGAAGTGTGGCAAACGTACGTACTGCTCCTCAGGCTGGGCGCACAGCCTAGCTTTCGCTTCTATGAGAGTGCTGTCCCGAGTCTCTTCCTGGAGCCAGTCGTCAGCACGGTGCCTTTTGGCACTGCAGTTCTCTTTCAGTCAAGGAGGCCGTTCGACTGGCAAAGGGAGTCTGCGCAGCACTGCTTTCGCGAGGCTCTTTGACGACTGGGGCACTCAAGCCAGGCAAGCCAGAGAGCAGTACGTTGCCCTTGCTCTGAATGTGAAGAGCTTCCTCCAGGGGCCTGTTTAGGCTAAGGTTCCTCTAGAAGCCAGGAGCCGCCGTTCCGGCACGGAGAGAAGTCATCCTGCGAAATTGGCGAACGAGCTCCTATCCTGTGTGCCCCCAGGAGCGTCGCAGAGTTAAGGCACTCCGTGGTGGAGTCTGGCCTCATGGAAACCACTGCACACCCAACTCCCCCGACGTGAAACGCTGGAACTTACCTTGAGGCCTGAGGTCACCTTTCGTTTGGCCGGAGCTGAACATGTAGTGCCGTGGGAGGAGTTTCTAGCAAGGTATTGCCAGCACGGTTTTCCGCTTTGAGAGAACACGCAGCCTCGGCCCACAACGACAATCCTGCCGTGCAGAGACGTCGGGCCGCTAGTGCTGTTCGGGCAGCTTTGAAGCCAAGCGCACGGCGCCTCCAAACGGGGAGAAAGCGTACTCTCCCATCCGCGTCCCACTTTCAAGCTGAATGACGCAGCATGTTTCTCGGAAGGTTCTGCCGAGCTATCTAGTACAAGGGAGAGAGTGCCTGCCTCTGCCGAGAAAGGTTTTGACGTGGGGATTGCTGGACGTGCGGAAGAGCGTTCCCCAGGCCGTGCCAAGTTTAGGCTTTGGTGATTCTGGATGTTCCCAAGGGTCCAGAATTGTCCCCGGGAAAGCTGTCCTTTTTCTCTTTCTCCGGCTGGAAGTAAACATCTGGCAACCGACTGCCGTAAGCAGGCGTCCTGGGGGAGCCTCCCCCCCCCCCGGTTTCCTTTGGGACGCACATTGGTGTCTCACAGAAGAGCCCACATTCCCAATTGGGGGCACACCAGCGTGGAGTGTAAGGTTGTTTAGAACGGCGTACCTTGAGGCCGTGTGAAGGCCGTACAAACGAGAGCTTTCGAGCGAACAGGGCAGCGCTTCGCCATCGTCGTTGCACGTTCACGGAGCTTAATCAAACGAATGCATTTACTTCCTGTGGCTCAAACGCAAGAGAGGAGTTGGAAGGCATCCAGTGCCCTTTGACAGTTGTTACAACGAACGTGAGTGCACGGTGTCTCGTGAAATAAAGCCCTAGCACTGTTGAAGCCCTCCTTTAACGCATGCTTCTTCGCTCCTATGGCACTCTGACGGGGGAAATCTGGACTTTTGCTTGAGGCCGGGGTGGGGCGAGGGCACTCACAGTTCTTGTGCCGGCGAGCTCCCGAGCGCTCCTGCTGAAGCTCCCAGCAAGGAACTGAGAGCAGCAGGCCTCACACGCGTAAACTCAGACTTCTGCTGTCACGAGTAAACTCAGACTTCTTGTGGGAGGCCTTCCGGCAGCAAAGAGAAGGTGGGCGCGAGCAGTGTACTTCAGGCAGCTTAGGACCCGCCACTGTCTCGTTTACCACGGAGGGGAATAAGGTTTAGCCAGGGTCGCCCAGCTTCAAACCGGAGCTCCTATAGGGATCCTCAGCGGTTTCTGATTACCTCAAGGAAACACAACGGGAGGAACAGGGCCCTTCCGTGGAGGCCCGTTTGGGCACAGGGACCTCTGCGTGGGAGCTACTGGGTAAGTGTGGCAGTCCCTTAGGTAGGCCTCAGTGACCGAGGCTCTCTGGCTCATGCCTAGCTCTGTAAAGAAGTGTGGCAAACGTACGTACTGCTCCTCAGGCTGGGCGCACAGCCTAGCTTTCGCTTCTATGAGAGTGCTGTCCCGAGTCTCTTCCTGGAGCCAGTCGTCAGCACGGTGCCTTTTGGCACTGCAGTTCTCTTTCAGTCAAGGAGGCCGTTCGACTGGCAAAGGGAGTCTGCGCAGCACTGCTTTCGCGAGGCTCTTTGACGACTGGGGCACTCAAGCCAGGCAAGCCAGAGAGCAGTACGTTGCCCTTGCTCTGAATGTGAAGAGCTTCCTCCAGGGGCCTGTTTAGGCTAAGGTTCCTCTAGAAGCCAGGAGCCGCCGTTCCGGCACGGAGAGAAGTCATCCTGCGAAATTGGCGAACGAGCTCCTATCCTGTGTGCCCCCAGGAGCGTCGCAGAGTTAAGGCACTCCGTGGTGGAGTCTGGCCTCATGGAAACCACTGCACACCCAACTCCCCCGACGTGAAACGCTGGAACTTACCTTGAGGCCTGAGGTCACCTTTCGTTTGGCCGGAGCTGAACATGTAGTGCCGTGGGAGGAGTTTCTAGCAAGGTATTGCCAGCACGGTTTTCCGCTTTGAGAGAACACGCAGCCTCGGCCCACAACGACAATCCTGCCGTGCAGAGACGTCGGGCCGCTAGTGCTGTTCGGGCAGCTTTGAAGCCAAGCGCACGGCGCCTCCAAACGGGGAGAAAGCGTACTCTCCCATCCGCGTCCCACTTTCAAGCTGAATGACGCAGCATGTTTCTCGGAAGGTTCTGCCGAGCTATCTAGTACAAGGGAGAGAGTGCCTGCCTCTGCCGAGAAAGGTTTTGACGTGGGGATTGCTGGACGTGCGGAAGAGCGTTCCCCAGGCCGTGCCAAGTTTAGGCTTTGGTGATTCTGGATGTTCCCAAGGGTCCAGAATTGTCCCCGGGAAAGCTGTCCTTTTTCTCTTTCTCCGGCTGGAAGTAAACATCTGGCAACCGACTGCCGTAAGCAGGCGTCCTGGGGGAGCCTCCCCCCCCCCCGGTTTCCTTTGGGACGCACATTGGTGTCTCACAGAAGAGCCCACATTCCCAATTGGGGGCACACCAGCGTGGAGTGTAAGGTTGTTTAGAACGGCGTACCTTGAGGCCGTGTGAAGGCCGTACAAACGAGAGCTTTCGAGCGAACAGGGCAGCGCTTCGCCATCGTCGTTGCACGTTCACGGAGCTTAATCAAACGAATGCATTTACTTCCTGTGGCTCAAACGCAAGAGAGGAGTTGGAAGGCATCCAGTGCCCTTTGACAGTTGTTACAACGAACGTGAGTGCACGGTGTCTCGTGAAATAAAGCCCTAGCACTGTTGAAGCCCTCCTTTAACGCATGCTTCTTCGCTCCTATGGCACTCTGACGGGGGAAATCTGGACTTTTGCTTGAGGCCGGGGTGGGGCGAGGGCACTCACAGTTCTTGTGCCGGCGAGCTCCCGAGCGCTCCTGCTGAAGCTCCCAGCAAGGAACTGAGAGCAGCAGGCCTCACACGCGTAAACTCAGACTTCTGCTGTCACGAGTAAACTCAGACTTCTTGTGGGAGGCCTTCCGGCAGCAAAGAGAAGGTGGGCGCGAGCAGTGTACTTCAGGCAGCTTAGGACCCGCCACTGTCTCGTTTACCACGGAGGGGAATAAGGTTTAGCCAGGGTCGCCCAGCTTCAAACCGGAGCTCCTATAGGGATCCTCAGCGGTTTCTGATTACCTCAAGGAAACACAACGGGAGGAACAGGGCCCTTCCGTGGAGGCCCGTTTGGGCACAGGGACCTCTGCGTGGGAGCTACTGGGTAAGTGTGGCAGTCCCTTAGGTAGGCCTCAGTGACCGAGGCTCTCTGGCTCATGCCTAGCTCTGTAAAGAAGTGTGGCAAACGTACGTACTGCTCCTCAGGCTGGGCGCACAGCCTAGCTTTCGCTTCTATGAGAGTGCTGTCCCGAGTCTCTTCCTGGAGCCAGTCGTCAGCACGGTGTCTTTTGGCACTGCAGTTCTCTTTCAGTCAAGGAGGCCGTTCGACTGGCAAAGGGAGTCTGCGCAGCACTGCTTTCGCGAGGCTCTTTGACGACTGGGGCACTCAAGCCAGGCAAGCCAGAGAGCAGTACGTTGCCCTTGCTCTGAATGTGAAGAGCTTCCTCCAGGGGCCTGTTTAGGCTAAGGTTCCTCTAGAAGCCAGGAGCCGCCGTTCCGGCACGGAGAGAAGTCATCCTGCGAAATTGGCGAACGAGCTCCTATCCTGTGTGCCCCCAGGAGCGTCGCAGAGTTAAGGCACTCCGTGGTGGAGTCTGGCCTCATGGAAACCACTGCACACCCAACTCCCCCGACGTGAAACGCTGGAACTTACCTTGAGGCCTGAGGTCACCTTTCGTTTGGCCGGAGCTGAACATGTAGTGCCGTGGGAGGAGTTTCTAGCAAGGTATTGCCAGCACGGTTTTCCGCTTTGAGAGAACACGCAGCCTCGGCCCACAACGACAATCCTGCCGTGCAGAGACGTCGGGCCGCTAGTGCTGTTCGGGCAGCTTTGAAGCCAAGCGCACGGCGCCTCCAAACGGGGAGAAAGCGTACTCTCCCATCCGCGTCCCACTTTCAAGCTGAATGACGCAGCATGTTTCTCGGAAGGTTCTGCCGAGCTATCTAGTACAAGGGAGAGAGTGCCTGCCTCTGCCGAGAAAGGTTTTGACGTGGGGATTGCTGGACGTGCGGAAGAGCGTTCCCCAGGCCGTGCCAAGTTTAGGCTTTGGTGATTCTGGATGTTCCCAAGGGTCCAGAATTGTCCCCGGGAAAGCTGTCCTTTTTCTCTTTCTCCGGCTGGAAGTAAACATCTGGCAACCGACTGCCGTAAGCAGGCGTCCTGGGGGAGCCCCCCCCCCCCGGTTTCCTTTGGGACGCACATTGGTGTCTCACAGAAGAGCCCACATTCCCAATTGGGGGCACACCAGCGTGGAGTGTAAGGTTGTTTAGAACGGCGTACCTTGAGGCCGTGTGAAGGCCGTACAAACGAGAGCTTTCGAGCGAACAGGGCAGCGCTTCGCCATCGTCGTTGCACGTTCACGGAGCTTAATCAAACGAATGCATTTACTTCCTGTGGCTCAAACGCAAGAGAGGAGTTGGAAGGCATCCAGTGCCCTTTGACAGTTGTTACAACGAACGTGAGTGCACGGTGTCTCGTGAAATAAAGCCCTAGCACTGTTGAAGCCCTCCTTTAACGCATGCTTCTTCGCTCCTATGGCACTCTGACGGGGGAAATCTGGACTTTTGCTTGAGGCCGGGGTGGGGCGAGGGCACTCACAGTTCTTGTGCCGGCGAGCTCCCGAGCGCTCCTGCTGAAGCTCCCAGCAAGGAACTGAGAGCAGCAGGCCTCACACGCGTAAACTCAGACTTCTGCTGTCACGAGTAAACTCAGACTTCTTGTGGGAGGCCTTCCGGCAGCAAAGAGAAGGTGGGCGCGAGCAGTGTACTTCAGGCAGCTTAGGACCCGCCACTGTCTCGTTTACCACGGAGGGGAATAAGGTTTAGCCAGGGTCGCCCAGCTTCAAACCGGAGCTCCTATAGGGATCCTCAGCGGTTTCTGATTACCTCAAGGAAACACAACGGGAGGAACAGGGCCCTTCCGTGGAGGCCCGTTTGGGCACAGGGACCTCTGCGTGGGAGCTACTGGGTAAGTGTGGCAGTCCCTTAGGTAGGCCTCAGTGACCGAGGCTCTCTGGCTCACGCCTAGCTCTGTAAAGAAGTGTGGCAAACGTACGTACTGCTCCTCAGGCTGGGCGCACAGCCTAGCTTTCGCTTCTATGAGAGTGCTGTCCCGAGTCTCTTCCTGGAGCCAGTCGTCAGCACGGTGTCTTTTGGCACTGCAGTTCTCTTTCAGTCAAGGAGGCCGTTCGACTGGCAAAGGGAGTCTGCGCAGCACTGCTTTCGCGAGGCTCTTTGACGACTGGGGCACTCAAGCCAGGCAAGCCAGAGAGCAGTACGTTGCCCTTGCTCTGAATGTGAAGAGCTTCCTCCAGGGGCCTGTTTAGGCTAAGTTTCCTCTAGAAGCCAGGAGCCGCCGTTCCGGCACGGAGAGAAGTCATCCTGCGAAATTGGCGAACGAGCTCCTATCCTGTGTGCCCCCAGGAGCGTCGCAGAGTTAAGGCACTCCGTGGTGGAGTCTGGCCTCATGGAAACCACTGCACACCCAACTCCCCCGACGTGAAACGCTGGAACTTACCTTGAGGCCTGAGGTCACCTTTCGTTTGGCCGGAGCTGAACATGTAGTGCCGTGGGAGGAGTTTCTAGCAAGGTATTGCCAGCACGGTTTTCCGCTTTGAGAGAACACGCAGCCTCGGCCCACAACGACAATCCTGCCGTGCAGAGACGTCGGGCCGCTAGTGCTGTTCGGGCAGCTTTGAAGCCAAGCGCACGGCGCCTCCAAACGGGGAGAAAGCGTACTCTCCCATCCGCGTCCCACTTTCAAGCTGAATGACGCAGCATGTTTCTCGGAAGGTTCTGCCGAGCTATCTAGTACAAGGGAGAGAGTGCCTGCCTCTGCCGAGAAAGGTTTTGACGTGGGGATTGCTGGACGTGCGGAAGAGCGTTCCCCAGGCCGTGCCAAGTTTAGGCTTTGGTGATTCTGGATGTTCCCAAGGGTCCAGAATTGTCCCCGGGAAAGCTGTCCTTTTTCTCTTTCTCCGGCTGGAAGTAAACATCTGGCAACCGACTGCCGTAAGCAGGCGTCCTGGGGGAGCCCCCCCCCCCCCGGTTTCCTTTGGGACGCACATTGGTGTCTCACAGAAGAGCCCACATTCCCAATTGGGGGCACACCAGCGTGGAGTGTAAGGTTGTTTAGAACGGCGTACCTTGAGGCCGTGTGAAGGCCGTACAAACGAGAGCTTTCGAGCGAACAGGGCAGCGCTTCGCCATCGTCGTTGCACGTTCACGGAGCTTAATCAAACGAATGCATTTACTTCCTGTGGCTCAAACGCAAGAGAGGAGTTGGAAGGCATCCAGTGCCCTTTGACAGTTGTTACAACGAACGTGAGTGCACGGTGTCTCGTGAAATAAAGCCCTAGCACTGTTGAAGCCCTCCTTTAACGCATGCTTCTTCGCTCCTATGGCACTCTGACGGGGGAAATCTGGACTTTTGCTTGAGGCCGGGGTGGGGCGAGGGCACTCACAGTTCTTGTGCCGGCGAGCTCCCGAGCGCTCCTGCTGAAGCTCCCAGCAAGGAACTGAGAGCAGCAGGCCTCACACGCGTAAACTCAGACTTCTGCTGTCACGAGTAAACTCAGACTTCTTGTGGGAGGCCTTCCGGCAGCAAAGAGAAGGTGGGCGCGAGCAGTGTACTTCAGGCAGCTTAGGACCCGCCACTGTCTCGTTTACCACGGAGGGGAATAAGCTTTAGCCAGGGTCGCCCAGCTTCAAACCGGAGCTCCTATAGGGATCCTCAGCGGTTTCTGATTACCTCAAGGAAACACAACGGGAGGAACAGGGCCCTTCCGTGGAGGCCCGTTTGGGCACAGGGACCTCTGCGTGGGAGCTACTGGGTAAGTGTGGCAGTCCCTTAGGTAGGCCTCAGTGACCGAGGCTCTCCGGCTCACGCCTAGCTCTGTAAAGAAGTGTGGCAAACGTACGTACTGCTCCTCAGGCTGGGCGCACAGCCTAGCTTTCGCTTCTATGAGAGTGCTGTCCCGAGTCTCTTCCTGGAGCCAGTCGTCAGCACGGTGCCTTTTGGCACTGCAGTTCTCTTTCAGTCAAGGAGGCCGTTCGACTGGCAAAGGGAGTCTGCGCAGCACTGCTTTCGCGAGGCTCTTTGACGACTGGGGCACTCAAGCCAGGCAAGCCAGAGAGCAGTACGTTGCCCTTGCTCTGAATGTGAAGAGCTTCCTCCAGGGGCCTGTTTAGGCTAAGGTTCCTCTAGAAGCCAGGAGCCGCCGTTCCGGCACGGAGAGAAGTCATCCTGCGAAATTGGCGAACGAGCTCCTATCCTGTGTGCCCCCAGGAGCGTCGCAGAGTTAAGGCACTCCGTGGTGGAGTCTGGCCTCATGGAAACCACTGCACACCCAACTCCCCCGACGTGAAACGCTGGAACTTACCTTGAGGCCTGAGGTCACCTTTCGTTTGGCCGGAGCTGAACATGTAGTGCCGTGGGAGGAGTTTCTAGCAAGGTATTGCCAGCACGGTTTTCCGCTTTGAGAGAACACGCAGCCTCGGCCCACAACGACAATCCTGCCGTGCAGAGACGTCGGGCCGCTAGTGCTGTTCGGGCAGCTTTGAAGCCAAGCGCACGGCGCCTCCAAACGGGGAGAAAGCGTACTCTCCCATCCGCGTCCCACTTTCAAGCTGAATGACGCAGCATGTTTCTCGGAAGGTTCTGCCGAGCTATCTAGTACAAGGGAGAGAGTGCCTGCCTCTGCCGAGAAAGGTTTTGACGTGGGGATTGC